>NC_090320.1:176994495-177295304 GCF_040869045.1 Eurosta solidaginis
GTTTCCACCTAATTCCAAACAAACCTAACAAACGTTCTAATTTATATAAATCAAAATGTGTGAGTACCTCAAATGTACATAATTTCGTGGCAAAAATTTTCTGATGTACCTAATTCCGTGGTAGAGCGTCCCTAAAATCGTGGTATTTAGTTAAACTCTAATTTTATTGGAAAAATAGATATAATTGATTTCAAAGGCAAATTCCTAAAGATACACAAATTGATTTACTGAAATTCATATTCAGAAATTTAAAATTTAAACTATTTTTTTTTATTGTTTTTTATTTATGAAAAGAATTTCAAGACCAAAATAAATAAGTAAAAAGAATTCGTTTAATGTACGTGCTTTTCAAAAACTTTTTATTTTTATTTTTATTTTTATTGTTGTTGTTTTCTTTTTGATTTTTTGTTTGTTGTTTTTTTATATTGTTTCATTAAATCTAATATTTCTTAGAACTTTAGACATTGTTGATATGAAATAAGTAACATTAAATGAAAAAGGTTTAAAACAAAAATAAACAATAAAAAAAATGATTCAGTTGATGTAACTTGTTACTTTTCTAAAAATTACTTTTATTTATTATTACTAAACATTTTTTTTTTTTTTTTTGATATTTTTGTTTTTTTTCATTAGTGACACCATTTAGCGCATCTGTCAAATCTTCTTTTGTGTAACGAGCTTTTGTAATTTTTTCTATAAAATTAAGTTATTAACCCAATAATCAGCGAATAGAAATCGAATTTAGTTTGAGGCAGTTTTCTTAAATTTATTTGAAAAAATACGCGCATAAATAACTCCACTCCAAAAATGAGTGCTTTCCTGCTGAAATGTAAATGCGCAGTATACCACGAAATTAGGGGCATGCGCAAAATTTGGTGTACGTAAATTCGTGGTATCGCTTTAGGCGGTAATTTGAGGTTTATATTCAAATTTTTTTTTTCCATTATCAATATTAATTCAAAACAATAGTAAAGAAGTTGAAATCTTGATACATTTTTTTAAATTTATTGGTTTGATGAGCTTGAGGCCTTAAAGTACATAAAACACGTTTATTTTCCTTTTTCAAAAATATTTAATTGATCGATATTCAACCTGAAGTCATCATCAAGAACGCAATGATGTGAAAAATTATTGAAAAATTATTGAATAAACAAAAGTTCTATAATGACATTATTATTAAACATATAAATTGTTGGAAATTAGCTTAGTCATAAGACGATACACAGTTTTGAACATATTGGACTTACATCTTTTTGCTACTTAATGCACAAATTGTGTATGAAATTTAAATATAATATCATTACATCAGTAGATAATAACCACACAATATAAAAACACTGTGACATCATTCCCTCTCAAAAGCTAAACATTTAAGGTGATGGCGCTTGCATACGCGCAATTTATGCTGTCTACATCTTCTCGATAATTTACAACTTTCGATATATTTTGTTGTATGCGCAGCCCTTCTAACGTCAACCTTCTTCTTATTCTGTTCTCCACGTCCAAAATCTTTACATTATCGAAATCAGCTGTGTGCTTGCAATCCGTCAGGTGCTGCGCTAAAGCTGTGGTGTTTTTGTTGTTTTTTGCTTAACAAAATACACTGGACTCCTTAACACTTTACTTAAGAGACCTCCTTACACAGGCTCATTTTCCGAGCTTCCAACTTTATATTGCTTGATATTTAATATTACGTTTAATATTAAAAGTTAGTAAAATATCAATTATTATACCGTACAAACCAATATTTATTACGAAAATTTCAGTTTAAAGAAACACTCCCCCAGTTCCTTGTTTGAAAGAAAAAATTGAAATGCCACGAAATAACGTACTACCACGAAATTAGGGACACTTACCTTAATCTCCACCTTTTTCCTTCTTTGCCCGGAAGGGATTTTTTAGGTACCAATAAAATTGGGCTGTTGTACTCTGAGGTTGATGGTTCAACAATATCATCTTGAATTAGTTTATTTACTTGTTAATTATTTCATTATTATGTGCTTGAGGTAGTCTATAATTTTTAATATACACAGGAGTGTTATCTTTCATATGCAACTTTTGTTTGTAAAAATTGTTGGTCGTGATTGGTTCTGTTTCTAATGAAAATATATCAATGAATTCTGAGCATAATGTGTTGAGTGATTTACTAGCGAATGGCGGGAAATTTTTATTCAATCTTTCTAACCTTTCTTTATTATTAGCTTTGCAGTGAGGTGAATTTTCAATTATTACATAATCCTCTAAACTTTCTGTTTTTATGTCATAATCTTGAATGATTGCGTGTTTATCTGTTGTATTTATTATTCTTATTAAAGCTTGATTTGAGTTTACTATCGTGTTGGCTACAAAAATGCCATCAGTCAATTCTTGATGAGGTACTAATAGTTCCTTATTGTAACTATTGATATGAACCTGTCTAATTACTTCGGCTCTTGCGGGTATTGTAATGCTATTGATTGTTGTTTTATTTGTCATTTGTATAACTATATCTTCTGGGTAATCATATGGTCGTAGTATTAGGCTGTCCCCACTTTTATTATAATCTAAAATGCAATTATATTTTTTAATGAAATTAAGTCCCAAAATTCCATCACTTGGGATAGGGAAATCATTTTCTACTATGTGATATTAAAAGACTATGTCATATTAAAAGACTATCATCTGTTAGATCTGCTTTTACTGTTCCAAGTGTGCTTGTTATGCCTCGGCCGATACCTTTTAAATCTGTGATCTGTGAGTTATTTATCGTGACATTACTGTCAATTTGACCCTTGTTTATTATTGAGATATCCGCTGCCGTATCTATCAGGAACGTTGAAGTTGACTTATTTAGAGTGGTATTGGAAGATATGTAGCTGTTTAGATGCAAGTTGAATGTATTATTACCGTTGGAGTTTTCTTGTGGGGGCGGAATTTGCTGGTTTTCCTGTTGGTTTATATTACGGAGATTGCGCGTGTTACTCTGATTAGATGATCTTGACTGACCTCCAAAATTGCGTCTTGGGAAATTATTATTTTGTCTATTACTATTATTATTATTATACCGGTTAGAATTACTATAATATCTTCGGTTTTGATTACCTCGATAATTATTATTTTGGTAGCTTCTTCGGAAGTTACCTGGGTAATTACCTTGTGAGCGCGGCAGGCGTAACACTGTATTTGGGTTACCCGTGACTTCAATACAGCTATTCGTGAATTTTGAAAAAAGCCTCATTCATGGATGTGAACGTTCCTGCTTGCATTATCAGTTTAATTCTTTCGTTAGCCGAGTTCTTACACATAGCCTTTACAACTGATTGTGTGGTATATTTGGTTGCCAAATCCGGTACAATACCGTCAGATATGTAAACACCCTCCAACGATTTTGTTAATTTTTCGATTTCGGCAGTATACTGGTTAGCTGTTTTACTGTACTGTTGGACGTTTAGGAGTTTTTCCGTCAAAACTTCTACAGATTCACCTTTAATTACTGAGCTCAACTTTTGCTTTATTGCTAGTATTGAATTTTCAGTGCTCACAAGGTCTCTAGCTGTTCCCTGAGCTTAGTTTTTATCATGGAGACGGCTATGGTCTCCTGAGTATCCTTAATTTGTTCTAGGATATCTAGTGCGTCTAAGAAACTATGTAAGTTCGCAGGCTTACCATCAAACTCAGGCAGAATTGATGCAGCCGTTTTTATGAATTCTACTGTGGTTTGTGCCATTTTGTCTTTTCTTGTTTGTTAGTTTGGTGTCTCTATTAAAATTTCTTTTTGTTCCTGTTTTTGTTCTTCTTTTTGTTCTACTTCTTGTTCCTCTTCTAAATCGGAGGCTGACTCCAGCAGGAACGTGCTAAAGTCTATTTCTATTTCTTTTTTGAATCTCGTTGGTTCTATGAATTCTATATCATATCTTGCCAGTGAGGACACCAACTTGTCTCTAACGCTGGCAAAAATTTGATATGCTTGGTCTTTTCGATTGCCGTCTAGGTTACCATTTAACTGTTGTATTGTTTTCCTATTTTGTTAAGTGCTTCAACTATTATTTTGAGATGCTTTACTACTGTTTCAGCCTTTACTTTTGTCTTTTTATTAATACATTTATAAGAATTTTCTCCTATCGTTTTTTCTTCTATGAGTAGTTTAACGATATCTTCCCATTTGCCCATTGGGGATGGTAGATAAAAAGTTTGTTAAGCCTTATCTAACCCGTCGATGCGGCTGGCATATCGCTTTTTTGGAATTTGTTATGGGTTGAGTAGAGTTTCAGAAACAAACTAATACAACTTACTACGCAAATGATTAGAAGCATGACCTTAATAGTATCCCAGTATTGTCTACCTCTTGGACTGAGTTTACAACATTTGCCGTTGGTTTTTATATTTTTGATTATTGGCCTCCCATCGTAAAAAATATGAAGAAAAAAATAATTTTTTTTTTTGTTTTTGTTTTCTTTTATTAATTTTTTGGCGTTATCTTAGTCTGTTCTTCCCATAAATTTGACTTCATACCTATATACTTCTTCAGGTGTTGTTGCTTGTGGGTTTCTTACATTTCATATTGTTGGTTCCCCAGGCATATCAATAAGTTTCCACCATTTTTTCAACCATACTAGAGTTTTTTCTTCATCTACAATTTTAATTTCATTTTTAAGGTCCTCAAGTGGGCCTTTACATAAGTTTTAATCTTCCTAGGTCTTTCCATAATTTAAAATCAATAGTTTTACAAAATTTTATTTTATATTTTTTTTCGACATCCTAATGTTTATATTACTGTCTTGGTTTTTTATGTCCTCTTTTGGGCACATAACCCAATAATTAGTAACAAAAAGTTTTTACAGCAGAAATTTAAATGTTTGCTTGTCAATAGGCAGCCGTTATGTTGCCGGAATATTGTTATTGTTAAAAATAAATATTAATGTTAATTATTATAATACATATTTGCTGCCTTTGTTGAGTTTTGTCCTTTTTATTTTTTTGCTGTGTATTTAATTTCTTCCCAATTATCCGGCAAATATTATTCCATTTCGCTCGCATCAGGTGCACTCGGAAAAATGGTTGGCAATTTGGACCACCGCCTTTTTCTTCAGGGTATTCGTTAATTTCTTCCCAATCCTCTAGCAAATGTTATATTCCATTTCGCTTGCCGCATCAGGTGCACTCGGAAAAATGTTTGGCAATTTGGAATACCGCCTTTTTCTTCAGAGTATTCGTTAATTTCTTCCCAATACTCCAGCAAATGTTATATTCCACTTCGCTTGCCGCATCAGGTGTACTCGGAAAAATGTTTGGCAATTTGGAGCACCGCTTAGTACTTTCGGTTTTTTTTTGTTGCTGTGAATGATTTTTGTAGTATGTGTGTATATGTATATGTAGCGCTTAGGCTGAATAATCAGCCAGTATTATCCTTGCCAGTAATGAACTTAGGCTGAACAAGTAAGGACGGCTAAGTTCGGGTGTAACCGAACATTACATACCCAGCTGAGAGCTTTAGAGACAAAATAAGGGAAAATCATCATTTAGCAAAATTAACCTAGGGTAACCCTGAAATGTGTTTGTATGACATGGGTTTCAAATGAAAGGTATTAAAGAGTATTTTAACAGGGAGTGAGCCAAAGTTCTATAGGTGGACGCCATTTCAGGATATCGCCATAAAGGTGGACCAGGGGTGACACTAGAATGTGTTTGTACGATATGGGTATCAAATGAAAGGTATTAATGAGGGTTTTAAAAGGGAGTGGTGGTAGCTGTATATGTGAAGGCGTTTTCGAGATATCGACCAAAATGTCGATGGGTGACCCAGAACATCATCTGTTGGATACCGCTAATTTATTTATATATATAATACCACGAACAGTATTCCTGCCAAGATTCCAAGGGCTTTTGATTTCGCCCTGCAAAACTTTTTCATTTTCTTCTACTTAATATGGTAGGTGTCACACCCATTTTACAAAGTTTTTTTCTAAAGTTATATTTTGCGTCAATAGACCAATCCAATTACCATGTTTCATCCCTTTTTTCGTATTTGGTATATTATTATGGCATTTTTTTTATTTTTAGTAATTTTCGATATCGAAAAAGTGGGCGTGGTCATAGTCGGATTTCGGCCATTTTTTACACTAATATAAAGTGAGTTCAGATAAGTACGTGAACTGAGTTTAGTAAAGATATATCGATTTTTGTTCAAGCTATCGTGTTAACGGGCGAGCGGAAGGACAGACGGTCGACTGTATATAAAAACTGGGCGTTGCTTCAACCGATTTCGCCCTTTTTCACAGAAAACAGTTATCGTCCTATAATATAAGCCCCTACCAAATTTAACAAGGATTTGTAAATTTTTGTTCGACTTATGGCATTAAAAGTATCCTAGACAAATTAAATGAAAAAGGGCGGAGCCACCCCCATTTAGAAATTTTCTTTTATTTTTGAATTTTGTTGCACTATATCATTACTGTAGTCGAATGTTGATATAATTTACTTATATACTGTAAAGATATTAAATTTTTTGTTAAAATTTGACTTAAAAAAAATTTTTTTTAAGTGGGCGTGGCCGTTCTCCGATTTTGCTAATTTTTAGTAGGCATACATATAGTAATAGGAGTAACGTTTCTGCCAAATTTCATCATGATATCTTCAACGATTGCCAAAATACAGCTTGCAAAATTTTAAATTACCTTCTTTTAAAAGTGGGCGGTGCCACGCCCATTGTCCAAAATTTTACTAATATTCTATTCTACGTTATAAGTTCAACTCATCTACCAATTTCATCGCTTTATCCGTCTTTGGTAATGAATTATCGCACTTTTTCGGTTTTTCGAAGTTTTCTATATCGAGAAGTGGGCGTGGTTATAGTCCGATATCGTTCATTTCAAATAGCGATCTGAGATGCGTTCCCAGGAACCTACATAGCAAATTTCAGCAAGATACCTCAAAATTTACTAAATTAATCGTGTTAACGGACAGACGGACGGACGGACGGTTGGACATGGCTCAATCAAATTTTTTTTCGATACTGATGATTTTGATATATGGAAGTCTATATCTAGCTCGATTCCTTTATACCTGTACAACCAACCGTTATCCAATCAAAGTTAATATACTCTGTGAGCTCTGCTCAACTGAGTATAAAAATAATACGGGCGCGATAAATAATTACAAAGCAACAAAACATATACGGGTCTTAAAACACAAAAAAAACAGAACGGGCGCGAAAACGTCAAAAATATACAATAAAACATACATATATATGTATACGTACATGTTAAAACAAAATGTTAAGCAAAAAAAAAAAAACAAAACAGCATTTTACTGCAAAAGTGGATACACATTAGGGTGATACAAGAAAAAAAATTACGCATTTCTGCAAAGCGTAAAACTATTAACAAATTAAATTAAAACGAGGTAATGCAAATAAAGAGCTAAATCGATTCCGGGCGTGTATTAAATACAACGAATAATCAAATCGACGAACTAACACAACATCATAAACCCAGAAAAGCATTAAGCAGGAACTTTTTCACCCTCTACGCCCTTAATGGTTCTTCAAAACCAAGCGTAGCCAGATTTGTAAATACAAGTGTATAGGTAAGTGAGAGCGCACTGATAGTGCGGACTAATTGTTTTTCGTGTAAGCCAGTTGTTAGACGGCAACTAACAAACACTTCTATTTTTTATATATTTCATGAAAATGAAATGGTATATTAATTTTGGCACGAATCTCAAAATTGTAAGTCCTTGAAGGAAAATAGATAGACCCACCATTAAGTATACCGAAATAATCAGGATGATGTCCGTCTGTCCGTCTTTCTGTTTGTTTGCAAACTAGTCCCTCAATTTTTGAGATATCTAGATAAAATTTGGTGAGCGGGTGTATTTGGGTGTCCGATTAGTCATTTGTAGGAACCGGCCGGACCGGACCACTATAGCATATATCCTCCATACAACTGATTTTTCAGAAAAAGAGGATTTTTGTCATAACTTCCTCAATATATCAGATTGAAGCTTCAAACTTCAATATATACTTTCGTATATTGCACAAATTTTTGTCTGAAAAAATCATAAAGATCGGTGGTATATATAGTGTATATATGGTGGTATATATAGTATATATATATATATATATATATTCGCAATTTCAGTAGCATATGTTGTTGTCTGAAAAAATCATAGAGATCAGCAATTATATTTTTAATCAAATCGAGTCCCAAAATTCCATCACTTGGGATAGGGAAATCATTTTCTACTATGTGAAATTTGTGTCGTATTAAAAGACTATCATCTGTTAGATCTTCTTTTACTGTTCCAAGTGTGCTTGTTATGCCTCGGCCGATACCTTTTAAATCTGTGATCTGTGAGTTATTTATCGTGACATTACTGTCAATTTGACCCTTCTTTATTATTGAGATATCCGCTCCTGTATCTATCAGGAACGTTGAAGTTGACTTATTTAGAGTAGTATTGGAAGATATGTAGCTGTTTAGATGCAAGTTGAATGTACATACTTTATTACCGTTGGAGTTTTCTTGTGGGGCGGAGTTTGCTGGTTTTCCTGTTGGTTTATATTACGTAGATTGCGCGTGTTACTCTGATTAGATGATCTTGACTGACCTCCAAAATTGCGTCTTGGGAAATTATTATTTTTATACTCAGTTGAGCAGAGCTCACAGAGTATATTAACTTTGATTGGATAACGCTTGGTTGTACAGGTATAAAGGAATCGAGATAGATATAGACTTCCATATATCAAAATCATCAGTATCGAAAAAAAATTCAATTGAGCCATGTCCGTCCGTCTGTCCGTTAACACGATAACTTGAGTAAATTTTGAGGTATCCTAATGAAATTTGGTACGGGCACTCATCTCAGATCGCTATTTAAAATGAACGATATCGGAAAATAACCACGCCCACTTTTTCGATATCGAAAATTTCGCAAAATCGAAAAAGTGCGATAATTCATTACCAAATACGGATTAAGCGCTGAAACTTGGTAGGTGAGTTGAACTTATGACGCAGAATAGAAAACTAGTAAAATTTTGGACAATGGGCGTGGCACCGCCCACTTTTAAAAGAAGGTAATTTTAAATTTTTGCAAGCTGTAATTTGGCAGTCGTTGAAGATATCATGATGAAATTTGGCAGGAACGTTACTCTTATTACTATATGTCTGCTTAATAGAAATTAGCAAAATCGGAGAACGACCACGCCCACTTTAAAAAAAAAAATTTTTTTTTGAAATTCAAATTTTAAAAGAAAAGTTAATATCTTTACAGTATATAAGTAAATTATGTCAACATTCAACTCCAGTAATGATATGTTGCAACAAAATACTAAAATAAAAAAAATTTCAAAATGGGCGTGGCTCCGCCCTTTTTCATTTAATTTGTCTAGGATACTTTTAATGCCATAAGTCGAACAAAAATTTACCAATCCTTGTGAAATTTGGTAGAGGCTTAGATTCTAGGACGGTAGTTGTTTTCTGTGAAAAAGGGCGAAATCGGTTGAAGCCACTCCCAGTTTTTATACACAGTCCACCGTCTGTCCTTCCGCTCGGCCGTTAACACGATAACTTGAGCAAAAATCGATATATCTTTACTAAACTCTGTTCACGTAATTATCTGAACTCACTTTGTATTGGTGTAAAAAATGGCCGAAATCCGACTATGACCACGCCCACTTTTCGATATCGAATATTACGAAAAATGAAAAAAATGCCATAATTATATACCAAATAAGAAAAAAGGGGTGAAACATGGTAATTGTATTGGTCTATTGACGCAAAATATAACTTTAGAAAAAACTTGGTAAAATGGGTGTAACAACTACCATATTAAGTAGAAGAAAATGACAAAAGTTATCCGGGGCGAAATCAAACGCCCTTGGAATCTTGGCAGGAACACTGTTCCTGGTATTACGTATATAAATAAATTAGCGGTACCCGACAGATGATGTTCTGGCTCAGCCTGGTCCACATTTTGGTCGATATCTCGAAAACACCTTCACATATACAACTAAGGGCTACTCCGTTTTAAAACCCTTCTTAATACCTGTAATTTGATATCCATATCGTACAAGCACATAATGGAGTCCCCCCTGGCCACCTTTATGGCGATATATCGAAAAGGCGTCCACCTAGAGAACTAAGGCCCACTACGTTTTAAATAATCAGTAACACCTTTCATTTGATACCCATATCGTACAAACACATTCTAGTGTCACCCCTGGTCCACCTTTATGGCGATATCCTGAAATGGCGTCCACCTATAGAACTATGGCTCACTCCCTGTTAAAATACTCTTTAATACCTTCCATTTGAAACCCATGTCATACAAACACATTTCAGGGTTACCCTAGGTTAATTTTGCTAAATGATGATTTTCCCTTATTTTGTCTCTAAAGCTCTCAGCTGAGTATGTAATGTTCGGTTACACCCGAACTTAGCCGTCCTCCAAATGCAGCAAATATGTATTATAATAATTAACATTAATATTTATTTTTAACAATAACAATATTCCGGCAACCTAACGGCTGCCTATTGACAAGCAAACATTTAAATTTCTGCTGTAAAACTTTAATTATTGGGTTATGTGCCCAAAAGAGGACATAAAAAACCAAGACAGTAATATAAACATTAGGATGTCGAAAAAAAAAATATAAAATAAAATTTTGTAAAACTATTGATTTTAAATTATGGAAAGACCTAGGAAGATTAAAACTTATGTAAAGGTCCACTTGAGGACCTTAAAAATGAAATTAAAATTGTAGATGAAGAAAAAACTCTAGTATGGTTGAAAAAATGGTGGAAACTTATTGATATGCCTGGGGAACCAACAATATGAAATGTAAGAAACCCACAAGCAACAACACCTGAAGAATTATATAGGTACGAAGTCAAATTTATGGGAAGAACAGACTAAGATGACGACAAAAAATTTATAAAAGAAAACAAAAACAAAAAAAATTATTTTTTTCTTCATATTTTTTACGATGGGAGGCCAATAATCAGAAATATAAAAACCAACGGCAAATGTTGTAAACTCAGTCCAAGTGGTAGACCATACTGGGATACTATTAAGGTCATGCTTCTAATCATTTGCGTAGTAAGTTGTATTAGTTTGTTTCTGAAACTCTACTCAACCCATAACAAATTCCAAAAAAGCGATATGCCAGCCGCATCGACGGGTTAGATAAGGCTTAACAAACTTTTTATCTACCATCCCCAATGGGCAAATGGGTAGATATCGTTAAACTACTCATAGAAGAAAAAACGATAGGAGAAAATTCTTATAAATGTATTAATAAAAAGACAAAAGTAAAGGTAGAAACAGTAGTAAAGCATCTCAAAATAATAGTTGAAGCACTTAACAAAATAGGAAAACAATACAACAGTTAAATGGTAACCTAGACGGCAATCGAAAAGACCAAGCATATCCAATTTTTGCCAGCGTTAGAGACAAGTTGGTGTCCTCACTGACAAGATATGATATAGAATTCATAGAACCAACCAGATTCAAAAAAGAAATAGAAATAGACTTTAGCACATTCCTGCTGGAGTCAGCCTCCGATTTAGAAGAGGAACAAGAAGTAGAACAAAAAGTAGAACAAAAACAGGAACAAAAAGAAATTTTAATAGAGACACCAAACTAACAAACAAGAAAAGACAAAATGGCACAAACCACAGTAGAATTCATAAAAACGGCTGCGTCAATTCTGCCTGAGTTTGATGGTAAGCCTGCGAACTTACATAGTTTCTTAGACGCACTAGATATCCTAGAACAAATTAAGGATACTCACGAGACCATAGCCGTCTCCATGATAAAAACTAAGCTCAGGGAACAACTAGAGACCTTGTGAGCACTGAAAATTCAATACTAGCAATAAACCAAAAGTTGAGCTCAGCAATTAAAGGTGAATCTGTAGAAGTTTTGACGGAAAAACTCCTAAACGTCCAACAGCACAGTAAAACAGCTAACCAGTATACTGCCGAAATCGAAAAATTAACAAAATCGTTGGGGGGTGTTTACATATCTGACGGTATTGTACCTGATTTGTCAACCAAAAATACCACACAATCAGTTGTAAAGGCTATGTGTAAGAACTCGGCTAACGAAAGACTTAAACTGATAATGCAAGCAGGAACGTTCACATCCATGAATGAGGCTTTTTCAAACTTCACGAATAGCTGTACTGAAGGCCCGGGTAACCCAAATACAGTGTTACGCCTGCCGCGCTCACAAGGTAATTACCGAGGTAACTTCCGAAGAAGCTACCAAAATAATAATTATCGAGGTAATCAAAACCGAAGATATTATAGTAATTCTAACCGGTATAATCTATATATTAATACGCTAACAAAATTTCCATACAATCAATTGACAGGCTGTTTCGCATACTTAGCATACGTAAAATCATATAAAAGTTATATGAATCGATTCGTATTGATCAGCCGCAGTGCATAGGCCTATTTTTGTTAACAAATATTACTCTATTTGTTTATAATTAATAGAAAAATTTTTTTTTGTAAATTCGAACAACTCATACAAATATCGTAAGTTATTTTCGTGCACAAGCGCGCCATCTTTGGGAACAATTATCTAAGTTTTCTAATGCGAATTTCAAAGACCTAAACCTTTATGTAATACGCTAACAAAATTTCCATACAATCAATTTCAGGCTGTTTCGCATACTTAGCATACGTAAAATCATATAAAAGTTATATGAATCGATTCGTATTGATCAGCCGCAGTGCATAGGCCTATTTTTGTTAACAAATATTACTCTATTTGTTTATAATTAATAGAAATTTTTTTTGTAAATTCGAACAATTCATACAAATATCGTAAGTCATTTTCGTGCACAAGCGCGCCATCTTTGGGAACAATTATCTAAGTTTTCTAATGCGAATTTCAAAGACCTAAACCTTTATGTACAAGCGCGCCGTCTTTGGGAACAATTGTCTAAGTTTTCTAATGTGAATTTCAAATTTTATGTATACTTGCTAAATTCGAAAGCACAAATGTTTCACCTACATACAAATATGGCTCCCCATTGTAGCCGCTTACCTATAATAGTCTCTACCAAAATCCTAAAAAATTGTTCCAAAATAATTTGTAGCGTACCAAAAAATCTTAAATAGAATTAATTTTTGACCGGCCCATTTTTTGTGGCAAATTTCACTTAAACCTAAATACATAAGTCTTTATTTAACATATTCTTTGTTTTTTATTTTATTTGTTTTCAAAAAACATGAAATCACAAATAATGAGTTAACTTTAGTTGAAACTAACTAATTTATTTATAACAAATAATGGCAAATTTGTCCGAAAATGTTTTTGCATTTGCAGATTTAATCCTCATTTTAGATAAAGTACGTCTTATACTGAACGAAAAAAAAAGTTACAAAAATATAACATTAAATTTTTTATATTGCCTTTTATGCTAATTTATTTTAGTTCTTATTTTATTTTATTATATATTCTCTTATTTCAAATTGGTTTATTATTATTTAACTGCAACTTGACTGAATCGGTAAATTTCACGTTGTATATTAAACGAAATAAAAAAACGTCCCAAAAACGTCTTTGATTTTAGGTCAAAACGGCAACCGGCATCATAGCGTGCATAGTCAGTATATTACCCACTATCTATATATTAATACGCTAACAAAATTTCCATACAATCAATTGACAGGCTGTTTCGCATACTTAGCATACGTAAAATCATATCAAAGTTATATGAATCGATTCGTATTGATCAGCCGCAGTGCATAGGCCTATTTTTGTTAACAAATATTACTCTATTTGTTTATAATTAATAGAAAAAGTTTTTTGTAAATTCGAACAATTCATACAAATATCGTAAGTCATTTTCGTGCACAAGCGCGCCATCTTTGGGAACAATTATCTAAGTTTTCTAATGCGAATTTCAAAGACCTAAACCTTTATGCACAAGCGCGCCGTCTTTGGGAACAGTTGTCTAAGTTTTCTAATGTGAATTTCAAATTTTATGTATACTCGCTAAATTCGAAAGCACAAATGTTTCACCTACATACAAATATGGTTCCCCATTGTAGCCGCTTACCTATAATAGTCTCTACCAAAATCCTAAAAAATTGTTCCAAAATAATTTGTAGCGTACCAAAAAATCTTAAATAGAATTAATTTTTGACCGGCCCATTTTTTGTGGCAAATTTCACTTAAACGTAAATACATAAGTCTTTATTTAACAGATTCTTTGTTTTTTATTTTAGTTGTTTTCAAAAAAACATGAAATCACAAATAATGAGTTAACTTTAGTTGAAACTAACTAATTTATTTATAAGAATTAATGGCAAATTTGCCCGAAAATGTTTTGCATTTGCAGATTTAATCCTCAGTTTAGATAAAGTACGTCTTATACTGAACGAAAAAAAAAGTTACAAAAATATAACATTAAATTTTTTATATTGCCTTTTATGCTAATTTATTTTAGTTCCTATTTTATTTTATTATATATTCTCTTATTTCAAATTGGTTTATTATTATTTAACTGCAACTTGACTGAATCGGAAAATTTCACGTTGTATATTAAACGAAACAAAAAAACGTCCCAAGAACGTCTTTGATTTTAGGTCAAAACGGCAACCGGCATCATAGCGTGCATAGTTAGTATATTACCCACTATCTATATATTAATACGCTAACAAAATTTCCATACAATCAATTGACAGGCTGTTTCGGATACTTAGCATACGTAAAATCATATAAAATTTATATGAATCGATTCGTATTGATCAGCCGCAGTGCATAGGGCTATTTTTGTTAACAAATATTACTATATTTGTTTATAATTAATAGAAAATTTTTTTGTAAATTCGAACAATTCATACAAATATCGTAAGTCATTTTCGTGCACAAGCGCGCCATCTTTGGGAACAATTATCTAAGATTTCTAATGCGAATTTCAAAGACCTATACCTTTATTCACAAGCGCGCCGTCTTTGGGAACAATTGTCTAAGTTTTCTAATGTGAATTTCAAATTTTATGTATACTCGCTAAATTCGAAAGCACAAATGTTTCACCTACATACAAATATGGTTCCCCATTGTAGCCGCTTACCTATAATAGTCTCTACCAAAATCCTAAAAAATTGTTCCAAAATAATTTGTAGCGTACCAAAAAATCTTAAATAGAATTAATTTTTGACCGGCCCATTTTATGTGGCAAATTTCACTTAAACGTAAATACATAAGCCTTTATTTAACATATTCTTTGTTTTTTATTTTAGTTGTTTTCAAAAAAACATGAAATCACAAATAATGAGTTAACTTTAGTTGAAACTAACTAATTTATTTATAACAATTAATGGCAAATTTGCCCGAAAATATTTTCGCATTTGCAGATTTAATCCTCATTTTAGATAAAGTACGTCTTATACTGAACGAAAAAAAAAGTTACAAAAATATAACATTAAATTTTTTATATTGCCTTTTATGCTAATTTATTTTAGTTCTTATTTTATTTTTTTATATATTCTCTTATTTCAAATTGGTTTATTATTATTTAACTGCAACTTGACTGAATCGGAAAATTTCACGTTGTATATTAAACGAAACAAAAGAACGTCCCAAAAACGTTTTTGATTTTAGGTCAAAACGGCAACCGGCACCATAGCGTGCATAGTCAGTATATTACCCACTATCTATATATTAATACGCTAACAAAATTTCCATACAATCAATTTCAGGCTGTTTCGCATACTTAGCATACGTAAAATCATATAAAAGTTATATGAATCGATTCGTATTGATCAGCCGCAGTGCATAGGCCTATTTTTGTTAACAAATATTACTGTATTTGTTTATAATTAATAGAAAAAGTTTTTTGTAAATTCGAACAATTCATACAAATATCGTAAGTCATTTTCGTGCACAAGCGCGCCATCTTTGGGAGCAATTATCTAAGTTTTCTAATGCGAATTTCAAAGACCTAAACCTTTATGCAAAAGCGCGCCCTCTTTGGGAACAATTGTCTAACTTTTCTTATGTGAATCTCAAATTTTATGTATACTCGCTAAATTCGAAAGCACAAATGTTTCACCTACATACAAATATGGTTCCCCATTGTAGCCGCTTACCAATAATAGTCTCTACCAAAATCCTAAAAAATTGTTCCAAAATAATTTGTAGCGTACCAAAAAATCTTAAATAGAATTAATTTTTGACCGGCCCATTTTTTGAGGCAAATTTCACTTAAACGTAAATACATAAGTCTTTATTTAACAGATTCTTTGTTTTTTATTTTAGTTGTTTTAAAAAAAACATGAAATCACAAATAATGAGTTAACTTTAGTTGAAACTAACTAATTTATTTATAACAATTAATGGCAAATTTGCCCGAAAATGTTTTTGCATTTGCAAATTTCACTTAAACGTAAATACATAAGTCTTTATTTAACAGATTCTTTGTTTTTTATTTTAGTTGTTTTCAAAAAAACATGAAATCACAAATAATGAGTTAACTTTAGTTGAAACTAACTAATTTATTTATAACAATTAATGGCAAATTTGCCCGAAAATGTTTTGCATTTGCAGATTTAATCCTCAGTTTAGATAAAGTACGTCTTATACTGAACGAAAAAAAAAGTTACAAAAATATAACATTAAATTTTTTATATTGCCTTTTATGCTAATTTATTTTAGTTCCTATTTTATTTTATTATATATTCTCTTATTTCAAATTGGTTTATTATTATTTAACTGCAACTTGACTGAATCGGAAAATTTCACGTTGTATATTAAACGAAACAAAAAAACGTCCCAAGAACGTCTTTGATTTTAGGTCAAAACGGCAACCGGCATCATAGCGTGCATAGTTAGTATATTACCCACTATCTATATATTAATACGCTAACAAAATTTCCATACAATCAATTGACAGGCTGTTTCGGATACTTAGCATACGTAAAATCATATAAAATTTATATGAATCGATTCGTATTGATCAGCCGCAGTGCATAGGGCTATTTTTGTTAACAAATATTACTATATTTGTTTATAATTAATAGAAAATTTTTTTGTAAATTCGAACAATTCATACAAATATCGTAAGTCATTTTCGTGCACAAGCGCGCCATCTTTGGGAACAATTATCTAAGATTTCTAATGCGAATTTCAAAGACCTATACCTTTATTCACAAACGCGCCGTCTTTGGGAACAATTGTCTAAGTTTTCTAATGTGAATTTCAAATTTTATGTATACTCGCTAAATTCGAAAGCACAAATGTTTCACCTACATACAAATATGGTTCCCCATTGTAGCCGCTTACCTATAATAGTCTCTACCAAAATCCTAAAAAATTGTTCCAAAATAATTTGTAGCGTACCAAAAAATCTTAAATAGAATTAATTTTTGACCGGCCCATTTTATGTGGCAAATTTCACTTAAACGTAAATACATAAGCCTTTATTTAACATATTCTTTGTTTTTTATTTTAGTTGTTTTCAAAAAAACATGAAATCACAAATAATGAGTTAACTTTAGTTGAAACTAACTAATTTATTTATAACAATTAATGGCAAATTTGCCCGAAAATATTTTCGCATTTGCAGATTTAATCCTCATTTTAGATAAAGTACGTCTTATACTGAACGAAAAAAAAGTTACAAAAATATAACATTAAATTTTTTATATTGCCTTTTATGCTAATTTATTTTAGTTCTTATTTTTTTATATATTCTCTTATTTCAAATTGGTTTATTATTATTTAACTGCAACTTGACTGAATCGGAAAATTTCACGTTGTATATTAAACGAAACAAAAGAACGTCCCAAAAACGTTTTTGATTTTAGGTCAAAACGGCAACCGGCACCATAGCGTGCATAGTCAGTATATTACCCACTATCTATATATTAATACGCTAACAAAATTTCCATACAATCAATTTCAGGCTGTTTCGCATACTTAGCATACGTAAAATCATATAAAAGTTATATGAATCGATTCGTATTGATCAGCCGCAGTGCATAGGCCTATTTTTGTTAACAAATATTACTGTATTTGTTTATAATTAATAGAAAAAGTTTTTTGTAAATTCGAACAATTCATACAAATATCGTAAGTCATTTTCGTGCACAAGCGCGCCATCTTTGGGAGCAATTATCTAAGTTTTCTAATGCGAATTTCAAAGACCTAAACCTTTATGCAAAAGCGCGCCCTCTTTGGGAACAATTGTCTAACTTTTCTTATGTGAATCTCAAATTTTATGTATACTCGCTAAATTCGAAAGCACAAATGTTTCACCTACATACAAATATGGTTCCCCATTGTAGCCGCTTACCAATAATAGTCTCTACCAAAATCCTAAAAAATTGTTCCAAAATAATTTGTAGCGTACCAAAAAATCTTAAATAGAATTAATTTTTGACCGGCCCATTTTTTGAGGCAAATTTCACTTAAACGTAAATACATAAGTCTTTATTTAACAGATTCTTTGTTTTTTATTTTAGTTGTTTTAAAAAAAACATGAAATCACAAATAATGAGTTAACTTTAGTTGAAACTAACTAATTTATTTATAACAATTAATGGCAAATTTGCCCGAAAATGTTTTTGCATTTGCAAATTTCACTTAAACGTAAATACATAAGTCTTTATTTAACAGATTCTTTGTTTTTTATTTTAGTTGTTTTCAAAAAAACATGAAATCACAAATAATGAGTTAACTTTAGTTGAAACTAACTAATTTATTTATAACAATTAATGGCAAATTTGCCCGAAAATGTTTTGCATTTGCAGATTTAATCCTCAGTTTAGATAAAGTACGTCTTATACTGAACGAAAAAAAAAGTTACAAAAATATAACATTAAATTTTTTATATTGCCTTTTATGCTAATTTATTTTAGTTCCTATTTTATTTTATTATATATTCTCTTATTTCAAATTGGTTTATTATTATTTAACTGCAACTTGACTGAATCGGAAAATTTCACGTTGTATATTAAACGAAACAAAAAAACGTCCCAAGAACGTCTTTGATTTTAGGTCAAAACGGCAACCGGCATCATAGCGTGCATAGTTAGTATATTACCCACTATCTATATATTAATACGCTAACAAAATTTCCATACAATCAATTGACAGGCTGTTTCGGATACTTAGCATACGTAAAATCATATAAAATTTATATGAATCGATTCGTATTGATCAGCCGCAGTGCATAGGGCTATTTTTGTTAACAAATATTACTATATTTGTTTATAATTAATAGAAAATTTTTTTGTAAATTCGAACAATTCATACAAATATCGTAAGTCATTTTCGTGCACAAGCGCGCCATCTTTGGGAACAATTATCTAAGATTTCTAATGCGAATTTCAAAGACCTATACCTTTATTCACAAACGCGCCGTCTTTGGGAACAATTGTCTAAGTTTTCTAATGTGAATTTCAAATTTTATGTATACTCGCTAAATTCGAAAGCACAAATGTTTCACCTACATACAAATATGGTTCCCCATTGTAGCCGCTTACCTATAATAGTCTCTACCAAAATCCTAAAAAATTGTTCCAAAATAATTTGTAGCGTACCAAAAAATCTTAAATAGAATTAATTTTTGACCGGCCCATTTTATGTGGCAAATTTCACTTAAACGTAAATACATAAGCCTTTATTTAACATATTCTTTGTTTTTTATTTTAGTTGTTTTCAAAAAAACATGAAATCACAAATAATGAGTTAACTTTAGTTGAAACTAACTAATTTATTTATAACAATTAATGGCAAATTTGCCCGAAAATATTTTCGCATTTGCAGATTTAATCCTCATTTTAGATAAAGTACGTCTTATACTGAACGAAAAAAAAGTTACAAAAATATAACATTAAATTTTTTATATTGCCTTTTATGCTAATTTATTTTAGTTCTTATTTTATTTTTTTATATATTCTCTTATTTCAAATTGGTTTATTATTATTTAACTGCAACTTGACTGAATCGGAAAATTTCACGTTGTATATTAAACGAAACAAAAGAACGTCCCAAAAACGTTTTTGATTTTAGGTCAAAACGGCAACCGGCACCATAGCGTGCATAGTCAGTATATTACCCACTATCTATATATTAATACGCTAACAAAATTTCCATACAATCAATTTCAGGCTGTTTCGCATACTTAGCATACGTAAAATCATATAAAAGTTATATGAATCGATTCGTATTGATCAGCCGCAGTGCATAGGCCTATTTTTGTTAACAAATATTACTGTATTTGTTTATAATTAATAGAAAAAGTTTTTTGTAAATTCGAACAATTCATACAAATATCGTAAGTCATTTTCGTGCACAAGCGCGCCATCTTTGGGAGCAATTATCTAAGTTTTCTAATGCGAATTTCAAAGACCTAAACCTTTATGCAAAAGCGCGCCGTCTTTGGGAACAATTGTCTAACTTTTCTTATGTGAATCTCAAATTTTATGTATACTCGCTAAATTCGAAAGCACAAATGTTTCACCTACATACAAATATGGTTCCCCATTGTAGCCGCTTACCAATAATAGTCTCTACCAAAATCCTAAAAAATTGTTCCAAAATAATTTGTAGCGTACCAAAAAATCTTAAATAGAATTAATTTTTGACCGGCCCATTTTTTGAGGCAAATTTCACTTAAACGTAAATACATAAGTCTTTATTTAACAGATTCTTTGTTTTTTATTTTAGTTGTTTTAAAAAAACATGAAATCACAAATAATGAGTTAACTTTAGTTGAAACTAACTAATTTATTTATAACAATTAATGGCAAATTTGCCCGAAAATGTTTTTGCATTTGCAGATTTAATCCTCATTTTAGATAAAGTACGTCTTATACTGAACGAAAAACAACAGTTACAAAAATATAACATTAACTTTTTTATATTGCCTTTTATGCTAATTTATTTTAGTTCTTATTTTATTTTATTATATATTCTCTTATTTCAAATTGGTTTATTATTATTTATCTGCAACTTGACTGAATCGGAAAATTTCACGTTGTATATTAAACGAAACAAAAAAACGTCCCAAAACGTCTTTGATTTTAAGTTAAAACGGCAACCGGCATCATAGCGTGCATAGTCAGTATATTACCCACTATCTATATATTAATACGCTAACAAAATTTCCATACAATCAATTGACAGGCTGTTTCGCATACTTAGCATACGTAAAATCATATAAAAGTTATATGAATCGATTCGTATTGATCAGGCGCAGTGCATAGGCCTATTTTTGTTAACAAATATTACTCTATTTGTTTATAATTAATAGAAAAAAAATTTTTTGTAAATACGAACAACTCATACAAATATCGTAAGTTATTTTCGTGCACAAGCGCGCCATCTTTGGGAACAATTATCTAAGTTTTCTAATGCGAATTTCAAAGGCCTAAATTTTATGCACAAGCGCGCCGTCTTTGGGAACAATTGTCTAACTTTTCTAATGTGAATTTCAAATTTTATGTATACTCGCTAAATTCGAGAGCACAAAACTTTCACCTACATACAAATATGGTTCCCCATTGTAGCCGCTTACCTATAATAGTCTCTACCAAAATCCTAAAAAATTGTTCCAAAATAATTTGTAGCGTACTAAAAAATCTTAAGTAGAATTAAATTTTGACCGGCCCATTTTTTGTGGCAAATTTCACTTAAACGTAAATACATAAGTCTTTATTTAACAGATTCTTTGTTTTTTATTTTAGTTGTTTTCAAAAAAACATGAAATCACAAATAATGAGTTAACTTTAGTTGAAACTAACTAATTTTTTTATAACAATTAATGGCAAATTTGCCCGAAAATGTTTTTGCATTTGCAGATTTAATCCTCATTTTAGATAAAGTACGTCTTATACTGAACGAAAAAAAAAGTTACAAAAATATAACATTAAATTTTTTATATTGCCTTTTATGCTAATTTATTTTAGTTCTTATTTTATTTTATTATATATTCTCTTACTTCAAATTGGTTTATTATTATTTAACTGCAACTTCACTGAATCGGAAAATTTCACGTTGTATATTAAACGAAACAAAAAAACGTCCCAAAAACGTCTTTGATTTTAGGTCAAAACGGCAACCGGCATCATAGCGTGCATAGTCAGTATATTACCCACTATCTATATATTAATACGCTAACAAAATTTCCATACAATCAATTGACAGGCTGTTTCGCATACTTAGCATACGTAAAATCATATAAAAGTTATATGAACCGATTCGTATTGATCAGCCGCAATGCATAGGCCTATTTTTGTTAACAAATATTCCTCTATTTGTTTACAATTAATAGAAAAAGTTTTTTGTAAATTCGCACAATTCATACAAATATCGTAAGTTATTTTCGTGCACAAGCGCGCCATCTTTGGGAACAATTATCTAAGTTTTCTAATGCGAATTTCAAAGACAAAAACCTTTATGCACAAGCGCGCCGTCTTTGGGAACAATCTATATATTAACACGCTAACAAAATTTCCATACAATCAATTGACAGGCTGTTTCGCATACTTAGCATACGTAAAATCATATAAAAGTTATATGAATCGATTCGTATTGATCAGCCGCAGTGCATAGGCCTATTTTTGTTAACAAATATTACTCTATTTGTTTATAATTAATAGAAAAAAATTTGTTTGTAAATTCGAACAACTCGTACAAATATCGTAAGTTATTTTCGTGCACAAGCGCGCCATCTTTGGGAACAATTATCTAAGTTTTCTAATGCGAATTTCAAAGACCTAAACTTTTATGCACAAGTGCGCCGTCTTTGGGAACAATTGTCTAACTTTTCTAATGTGAATTTCAAATTTTATGTATACTCGCTAAATTCGAAAGCACAAATCTTTCACCTACATACAAATATGGTTCCCCATTGTAGCCGCTTACCTATAATAGTCTCTACCAAAATCCTAAAAAATTGTTCCAAAATAATTTGTAGCGTACCAAAAAATCTTAAATAGAATTAATTTTTGACCAACCCATTTTATGTGGCAAATTTCACTTAAACGTAAATACATAAGTCTTTATTTAACAGATTATTTGTTTTTTATTTTAGTTGTTTTCAAAAAAACATGAAATCACAAATAATGAGTTAACTTTAGTTGAAACTAACTAATTTATTTATAACAATTAATGGCAAATTTGCCCGAAAATATTTTTGCATTTGCAGATTTAATCCTCATTTTAGATAAAGTACGTCTTATACTGAACGAAAAAAAAAGTTACAAAAATATAACATTAAATTTTTTATATTGCCTTTTATGCTAATTTATTTTAGTTCTTATTTTATTTTTTTATATATTCTCTTATTTCAAATTGGTTTATTATTATTTAACCGCAACTTGACTGAATCGGAAAATTTCACGTTGTATATTAAAAGAAACAAAAGAACGTCCCAAAAACGTCTTTGATTTTAGGTCAAAACGGCAACCGGCATCATAGCGTGCATAGTCAGTATATTACCCACTATCTTATATTAATACGCTAACAAAATTTCCATACAATCAATTTCAGGCTGTTTCGCATACTTAGCATACGTAAAATCATATAAAAGTTATATGAATCGATTCGTATTGATCAGCCGCAGTGCATAGGCCTATTTTTGTTAACAAATATTACTCTATTTGTTTATAATTAATAGAAAAAGTTTTTTGTAAATTCGAACAATTCATACAAATATCGTAAGTCATTTTCGTGCACAAGCGCGCCATCTTTGGGAACAATTATCTAAGTTTTCTAATGCGAATTTCAAAGACCTAAACCTTTATGCACAAGCGCGCGTTTGGGAACAGTTGTCTAAGTTTTCTAATGTGAATTTCAAATTTTATGTATACTCGCTAAATTCGAAAGCACAAATCTTTCACCTACATACAAATATGGTTCCCCATTGTAGCCGCTTACCTATAATAGTCTCTACCAAAATCCCAAAAAATTGTTCCAAAATAATTTGTAGCGTACCAAAAAATCTTAAATAGAATTAATTTTTAACCGGCCCATTTTTTGTGGCAAATTTCACTTAAACCTAAATACATAAGTCTTTATTTAACAGATTCTTTGTTTTTTATTTTAGTTGTTTTCAAAAAAACATGAAATCACAAATAATGAGTTAACTTTAGTTGAAACTAACTAATTTATTTATAACAATTAATGGCAAATTTGCCCGAAAATGTTTTGCATTTGCAGATTTAATCCTCAGTTTAGATAAAGTACGTCTTATTCTGAACGAAAAAAAAGTTACAAAAATATAACATTAAATTTTTTATATTGCCTTTTATGCTAATTTATTTTAGTTCTTATTTTATTTTATTATATATTCTCTTATTTCAAATTGGTTTATTATTATTTAACTGCAACTTGACTGAATCGGAAAATTTCACGTTGTATATTAAACGAAACAAAAAAACGTCCCAAGAACGTCTTTGATTTTAGGTCAAAACGGCAACAGGCATCATAGCGTGCATAGTTAGTATATTACCCACTATCTATATATTAATACGCTAACAAAATTTCCATACAATCAATTGACAGGCTGTTTCGGATACTTAGCATACGTAAAATCATATAAAATTTATATGAATCGATTCGTATTGATCAGCCGCAGTGCATAGGGCTATTTTTGTTAACAAATATTATTATATTTGTTTATAATTAATAGAAAAATTTTTTGTAATTTCGAACAATTCATACAAATGTCGTAAGTCATTTTCGTGCACAAGCGCGCCATCTTTGGGAACAATTATCTAAGTTTTCTAATGCGAATTTCAAAGACCTATACCTTTATTCACAAGCGCGCCGTCTTTGGGAACAATTGTCTAAGTTTTCTAATGTGAATTTCAAGCACAAATGTTTCACCTACATACAAATATGGTTCCCCATTGTAGCCGCTTACCTATAATAGTCTCTACCAAAATCCTAAAAAATTGTTCCAAAATAATTTGTAGCGTACCAAAAAATCTTAAATAGAATTAATTTTTGACCGGCCCATTGTATGTGGCAAATTTCACTTAAACGTAAATACATAAGCCTTTATTTAACATATTCTTTGTTTTTTATTTTAGTTGTTTTCAAAAAAACATGAAATCACAAATAATGAGTTAACTTTAGTTGAAACTAACTAATTTATTTATAACAATTAATGGCAAATTTGTCCGAAAATATTTTTGCATTTGCAGATTTAATCCTCATTTTAGATAAAGTACGTCTTATACTGAACGAAAAAAAAAGTTACAAAAATATAACATTAAATTTTTTATATTGCCTTTTATGCTAATTTATTTTAGTTCTTATTTTATTTTTTTATATATTCTCTTATTTCAAATTGGTTTATTATTATTTAACTGCAACTTGACTGAATCGGAAAATTTCACGTTGTATATTAAACGAAACAAAAGAACGTCCCAAAAACGTCTTTGATTTTAGGTCAAAACGGCAACCGGCATCATAGCGTGCATAGTCAGTATATTACCCACTATCTATACATTAATACGCTAACAAAATTTCCATACAATCAATTTCAGGCTGTTTCGCATTCTTAGCATACGTAAAATCATATAAAAGTTATATGAATCGATTCGTATTGATCAGCCGCAGTGCATAGGCCTATTTTTGTTAACAAATATTACTGTATTTGTTTATAATTAATAGAAAAAGTTTTTTGTAAATTCGAACAATTCATACAAATATCGTAAGTCATTTTCGTGCACAAGCGCGCCATCTTTGGGAACAATTATCTAAGTTTTCTAATGCGAATTTCAAAGACCTAAACCTTTATGCAAAAGCGCGCCGTCTTTGGGAACAATTGTCTAACTTTTCTTATGTGAATCTCAAATTTTATGTATACTCGCTAAATTCGAAAGCACAAATGTTTCACCTACATACAAATATGGTTCCCCATTGTAGCCGCTTACCTATAATAGTCTCTACCAAAATCATAAAAATTGTTCCAAAATAATTTGTAGCGTACCAAAAAATCTTAAATAGAATTAATTTTTGACCGGCCCATTTTTTGATGCAAATTTCACTTAAACGTAAATACATAAGTCTTTATTTAACAGATTCTTTGTTTTTTATTTTAGTTGTTTTAAAAAAAACATGAAATCACAAATAATGAGTTAACTTTAGTTGAAACTAACTAATTTATTTATAACAATTAATGGCAAATTTGCCCGAAAATGTTTTTGCATTTGCAGATTTAATCCTCATTTTAGATAAAGTACGTCTTATACTGAACGAAAAAAAACAGTTACAAAAATATAACATTAACTTTTTTATATTGCCTTTTATGCTAATTTATTTTAGTTCTTATTTTAGTTTATTATATATTCTCTTATTTCAAATTGGTTTATTATTATTTATCTGCAACTTGACTGAATCGGAAAATTTCACGTTGTATATTAAACGAAACAAAAAAACGTCCCAAAACGTCTTTGATTTTAAGTTAAAACGGCAACCGGCATCATAGCGTGCATAGTCAGTATATTACCCACTATCTATATATTAATACGCTAACAAAATTTCCATACAATCAATTGACAGGCTGTTTCGCATACTTAGCATACGTAAAATCATATAAAAGTTATATGAATCGATTCGTATTGAGCAGCCGCAGTGCATAGGCCTATTTTTGTTAACAAATATTACTCTATTTGTTTATAATTAATAGAAAAAAAATTTTTTGTAAATACGAACAACTCATACAAATATCGTAAGTTATTTTCGTGCACAAGCGCGCCATCTTTGGGAACTATCTAAGTTTTCTAATGCGAATTTCAAAGGCCTAAATTTTATGCACAAGCGCGCCGTCTTTGGGAACAATTGTCTAACTTTTCTAATGTGAATTTCAAATTTTATGTATACTCGCTAAATTCGAGAGCACAAAACTTTCACCTACATACAAATATGGTTCCCCATTGTAGCCGCTTACCTATAATAGTCTCTACCAAAATCCTAAAAAATTGTTCCAAAATAATTTGTAGCGTACTAAAAAATCTTAAGTAGAATTAATTTTTGACCGGCCCATTTTTTGTGGCAAATTTCACTTAAACGTAAATACATAAGTCTTTATTTAACAGATTCTTTGTTTTTTATTTTAGTTGTTTTCAAAAAAACATGAAATCACAAATAATGAGTTAACTTTAGTTGAAACTAACTAATTTTTTTATAACAATTAATGGCAAATTTGCCCGAAAATGTTTTTGCATTTGCAGATTTAATCCTCATTTTAGATAAAGTACGTCTTATACTGAACGAAAAAAAAAAGTTACAAAAATATAACATTAAATTTTTTATATTGCCTTTTATGCTAATTTATTTTAGTTCTTATTTTATTTTATTATATATTCTCTTACTTCAAATTGGTTTATTATTATTTAACTGCAACTTGACTGAATCGGAAAATTTCACGTTGTATATTAAACGAAACAAAAAAACGTCCCAAAAACGTCTTTGATTTTAGGTCAAAACGGCAACCGGCATCATAGCGTGCATAGTCAGTATATTACCCACTATCTATATATTAATACGCTAACAAAATTACCATACAATCAATTGACAGGCTGTTTCGCATACTTAGCATACTTAAAATCATATAAAAGTTATATGAACCGATTCGTATTGATCAGCCGCAATGCATAGGCCTATTTTTGGTAACAAATATTCCTCTATTTGTTTACAGTTAATAGAAAAAGTTTTTTGTAAATTCGAACAATTCATACAAATATCGTAAGTTATTTTCGTGCACAAGCGCGCCATCTTTGGGAACAATTATCTAAGTTTTCTAATGCGAATTTCAAAGACCTAAACTTTTATGCACAAGCGCGCCGTCTTTGGGAACAATTGTCTAACTTTTCTAATGTGAATTTCAAATTTTATGTATACTCGCTAAATTCGAAAGCACAAATCTTTCACCTACATGCAAATATGGTTCCCCATTGTAGCCGCTTACCTATAATAGTCTCTACCAAAATCCTAAAAAATTGTTCCAAAATAATTTGTAGCGTACCAAAAAATCTTAAATAGAATTAATTTTTGACCAGCCCATTTTATGTGGCAAATTTCACTTAAACGTAAATACATAAGTCTTTATTTAACAGATTATTTGTTTTTTATTTTAGTTGTTTTCAAAAAAACATGAAATCACAAATAATGAGTTAACTTTAGTTGAAACTAACTAATTTATTTATAACAATTAATGGCAAATTTGACCGAAAATATTTTTGCATTTGCAGATTTAATCCTCATTTTAGATAAAGTACGTCTTATACTGAACGAAAAAAAAAAGTTACAAAAATATAACATTAAATTTTTTATATTGCCTTTTATGCTAATTTATTTTAGTTCTTATTTTATTTTTTTATATATTCTCTTATTTCAAATTGGTTTATTATTATTTAACCGCAACTTGACTGAATCGGAAAATTTCACGTTGTATATTAAACGAAACAAAAGAACGTCCCAAAAACGTCTTTGATTTTAGGTCAAAACGGCAACCGGCATCATAGCGTGCATAGCCAGTATATTACCCACTATCTTATATTAATACGCTAACAAAATTTCCATACAATCAATTTCAGGCTGTTTCGCATACTTAGCATACGTAAAATCATATAAAAGTTATATGAATCGATTCGTATTGATCAGCCGCAGTGCATAGGCCTATTTTTGTTAACAAATATTACTCTATTTATTTATAATTAATAGAAAAAGTTTTTTGTAAATTCGAACAATTCATACAAATATCGTAAGTCATTTTCCTGCACAAGCGCGCCATCTTTGGGAACAATTATCTAAGTTTTCTAATGTGAATTTCAAATTTTATGTATACTCGCTAAATTCGAAAGCACAAATGTTTCACCTACATACAAATATGGTTCCCCATTGTATCCGCTTACCTATAATAGTCTCTACCAAAATCCTAAAAAATTGTTCCAAAATAATTTGTAGCGTACCAAAAAATCTTAAATAGAATTAATTTTTGACCGGCCCATTTTTTGAGGCAAATTTCACTTAAACGTAAATACATGTCTTTATTTAACAGATTCTTTGTTTTATATTTTAGTTGTTTTCAAAAAAACATGAAATCACAAATAATGAGTTAACTTTAGTTGAAATTAACTAATTTATTTATAACAATTAATGGCAAGTTTGCCCGAAAATGTTTTTGCATTTGCAGATTTAATCCTCATTTTAGATAAAGTACGTCTTATACTGAACGAAAAAAAAAGTTACAAAAATATAACATTAACTTTTTTATATTGACTTTTATGCTAATTAATTTTAGTTCTTATTTTATTTTATTATATATTCTCTTATTTCAAATTGGTTTATTATTATTTATCTGCAACTTGACTGAATTGGAAAATTTCACGTTGTATATTAAACGAAACAAAAAAACGTCCCAAAACGTCTTTGATTTTAAGTTAAAACGGCAACCGGCATCATAGCGTGCATAGTCAGTATATTACCCTCTATCTATATATTAATATGCTAACAAAATTTCCATACAATCAATTGACAGGCTGTTTCGCATACTTAGCATACGTAAAATCATATAAAAGTTATATGAATCGATTCGTATTGATCAGCCGCAGTGCATAGGCCTATTTTTGTTAACAAATATTACTCTATTTGTTTATAATTAATAGAAAAAGTTTTTTGTAAATTCGAACAATTCATACAAATATCGTAAGTCATTTTCGTGCACAAGCGCGCCATCTTTGGGAACAATTATCTAAGTTTTCTAATGCGAATTTCAAAGACCTAAACCTTTATGCACAAGGGCGCCGTCTTTGGGAACAATTGTCTAACTTTTCTAATGTGAATTTCAAATTTTATGTACACTCGCTAAATTCGAAAGCACAAATCTTTCACCTACATACAAATATGGTTCCCCATTGTAGCCGCTTACCTATAATAGTCTCTACCAAAATCCCAAAAAATTGTTCCAAAATAATTTGTAGCGTACCAAAAAATCTTAAATAGAATTAATTTTTGACCGGCCCATTTTTTGTGGCAAATTTCACTTAAACGTAAATACAAAAGTCTTTATTTAACAGATTCTTTGTTTTTTATTTTAGTTGTTTTCAAAAAAACATGAAATCACAAATAATGAGTTAACTTTAGTTGAAACTAACTAATTTATTTATAACAATTAATGGCAAATTTGCCCGAAAATGTTTTTGCATTTGCAGATTTAATCCTCAATTTAGATAAAGTACGTCTTATACTGAACGAAAAAAAAAGTTACAAAAATATAACATTAAATTTTTTATATTGCCTTTTATACTAATTTATTTTAGTTCTTATTTTATTTTATTATATATTCTCTTATTTCAAATTGGTTTATTATTATTTAACTGCAACTTGACTGAATCGGAAAATTTCACGTTGTATATAAAACGAAACAAAAAACGTCCCAAAAACGTCTTTGATTTTAGGTCAAAACGGCAACCGGCATCATAGCGTGCATAGTCAATATATTACTATCTATATATTAATACGCTAACAAAATTTCCATAGAATCAATTTACAGGCTGTTTCGCATATTTAGCATACGTAAAATCATATAAAAGTTATATAAATCGATTCGTATTGATCAGCCGCAGTGCATAGGCCTATTTTTGTTAACAAATATACTCTATTTGTTTATAATTAATAGAAAAATTTTTTTGTAAATTCGAACAATTCATACAAATATCGTAAGTCATTTTCGTGCACAAGCGCGCCATCTTTGGGAACAATTATCTAAGTTTTCTAATGCGAATTTCAAAGACCTAAACCTTTATGCACAAGCGCGCCGTCTTTGGGAACAATTGTCTAAGTTTTCTAATGTGAATTTCAAATTTTATGTATACTCGCTAAATTCGAAAGCACAAATGTTTCACCTACATACAAATATGGCTCCCCATTGTAGCCGCTTACCTATAATAGTCTCTACCAAAATCCTAAAAAATTGTTCCAAAATAATTTGTAGCGTACCAAAAAATCTTAAATAGAATTAATTTTTGACCGGCCCATTTTTTGTGGCAAATTTCACTTAAACGTAAATACATAAGTCTTTATTTAACAGATTCTTTGTTTTTTATTTTATTTGTTTTCAAAAAAACATGAAATCACAAATAATGAGTTAACTTTAGTTGAAACTAACTAATTTATTTATAACAAATAATGGCAAATTTGCCCGAAAATGTTTTTGCATTTGCAGATTTAATCCTCATTTTAGATAAAGTACGTCTTATACTGAACGAAAAGAAAAGTTACAAAAATATAACATTAAATTTTTTATATTACCTTTTATGCTAATTTATTTTAGTTCTTATTTTATTTTATTATATATTCTCTTATTATAAATTGGTTTATTATTATTTAACTGCAACTTGACTGAATCGGAAAATTTCACGTTGTATATTAAACGAAACAAAAAAACGTCCCAAAAACGTCTTTGATTTTAGGTCAAAACGGCAACCGGCATCATAGCGTGCATAGTCAGTATATTACCCACTATCTATATATTAATACGCTAACAAAATTTCCATACAATCAATTGACAGGCTGTTTCGCATACTTAGCATACGTAAAATCATATAAAAGTTATATGAATCGATTCGTATTGATCAGCCGCAGTGCATAGGCCTATTTTTGTTAACAAATATTACTCTATTTGTTTATAATTAATAGAAAAAGTTTTTTGTAAATTCGAACAATCCACACAAATATCGTAAGTCATTTTCGTGCACAAGCGCGCCATCTTTGGGAACAATTATCTAAGTTTTCTAATGCGAATTTCAAAGTCCTAAACCTTTATGCACAAGCGCGCCGTCTTTGGGAACAATTGTCTAAGTTTTCTAATGTGAATTTCAAATTTTATGTATACTCGCTAAATTCGAAAGCACAAATGTTTCACCTACATACAAACATGGTTCCCCATTGTAGCCGCTTACCTATAATAGTCTCTACCAAAATCCTAAAAAATTGTTCCAAAAAAATTTGTAGCGTACTAAAAAATCTTAAGTAGAATTAATTTTTGACCGGCCCATTTTTTGTGACAAATTTCACTTAAACGTAAATACATAAGTCTTTATTTAACAGATTCTTTGTTTTTTATTTTAGTTGTTTTCAAAAAAACATGAAATCACAAATAATGAGTTAACTTTAGTTGAAACTAACTAATTTTTTTATAACAATTAATGGCAAATTTGCCCGAAAATGTTTTTGCATTTGCAGATTTAATCCTCATTTTAGATAAAGTACGTCTTATACTGAACGAAAAAAAAAGTTACAAAAATATAACATTAAATTTTTTATATTGCCTTTTATGCTAATTTATTTTAGTTCTTATTTTATTTTATTATATATTCTCTTACTTCAAATTGGTTTATTATTATTTAACTGCAACTTGACTGAATCGGAAAATTTCACGTTGTATATTAAACGAAACAAAAAAACGTCCCAAAAACGTCTTTGATTTTAGGTCAAAACGGCAACCGGCATCATAGCGTGCATAGTCAGTATATTACCCACTATCTATATATTAATACGCTAACAAAATTTCCATACAATCAATTGACAGGCTGTTTCGCCTATTTAGCATACGTAAAATCATATAAAAGTTATATGAACCGATTCGTATTGATCAGCCGCAATGCATAGGCCTATTTTTGTTAACAAATATTACTCTATTTGTTTACAATTAATAGAAAAAGTTTTTTGTAAATTCGAACAATTCATACAAATATCGTAAGTTATTTTCGTGCACAAGCGCGCCATCTTTGGGAACAATTATCTAAGTTTTCTAATGCGAATTTCAAAGACCAAAACCTTTATGCACAAGCGCGCCGTCTTTGGGAACAATCTATATATTAATACGCTAACAAAATTTCCATACAATCAATTGACAGGCTGTTTCGCATACTTAGCATACGTAAAATCATATCAAAGTTATATGAATCGATTCGTATTGATCAGCCGCAGTGCATAGGCCAATTTTTGTTAACAAATATTACTCTATTTGTTTATAATTAATAGAAAAAGTTTTTTGTAAATTCGAACAATTCATACAAATATCGTAAGTCATTTTCGTGCACAAGCGCGCCATCTTTGGGAACAATTATCTAAGTTTTCTAATGCGAATTTCAAAGACCTAAACCTTTATGCACAAGCACGCCGTCTTTGGGAACAGTTGTCTAAGTTTTCTAATGTGAATTTCAAATTTTATGTATACTCGCTAAATTCGAAAGCACAAATGTTTCACCTACATACAAATATGGTTCCCCATTGTAGCCGCTTACCTATAATAGTCTCTACCAAAATCCTAAAAAATTGTTCCAAAATAATTTGTAGCGTACCAAAAAAGCTTAAATAGAATTAATTTTTGACCGGCCCATTTTTTGTGGCAAATTTCACTTAAACGTAAATACATAAGTCTTTATTTAACAGATTCTTTGTTTTTTATTTTAGTTGTTTTCAAAAAAACATGAAATCACAAATAATGAGTTAACTTTAGTTGAAACTAACTAATTTATTTATAACAATTAATGGCAAATTTGCCTGAAAATGTTTTCGCATTTGCAGATTTAATCCTCATTTTAGATAAAGTACGTCTTATACTGAACGAAAAAAAAAATTCTTATTTTATTTTATTATATATTCTCTTATTTCAAATTGGTTTATTATTATTTAACTGCAACTTGACTGAATCGGAAAATTTCATGTTGTATATTAAACGAAACAAAAAAACGTCCCAAGAACATCTTTGATTTTAGGTCAAAACGGCAACCGGCATCATAGCGTGCATAGTTAGTATATTACCCACTATCTATATATTAATACGCTAACAGAATTTCCATACAATCAATTGACAGGCTGTTTCGCATACTTAGCATACGTAAAATCATATAAAATTTATATGAATCGATTCGTATTGATCAGCCGCAGTGCATAGGGCTATTTTTGTTAACAAATATTACTATATTTGTTTATAATTTCATTTCATTTCATTTATTCGGAAAAAATATATTAGTACAATAAGACAAATTGTCTTTTGTAGTACAACAAACATAATTCATATAATTCATTTAAATAAATAAATAAAAGATGCTAGAAAACAAGCATATCAAAACAATACTACACTTTAAATTTTTAATTTTTTAAATTTATAATTCATTTAAATAAATAAATAAAAGATGCTAGAAAACAAGCATATCAAAACAATACTACAAACTTTAAATTTTTAATTTTTTAAATTTTAAATTTTGGTTAAATTAGATTAAGATAAGATAAAAATAAAATAAATGCCCAGTTTAAGTTTGTTGACTAGAAAAATAACTGAAAATAATATGTTTGTAGTTGCTTTGGTTTACATTATTCCTAATTGCAGCTGGGATAGTGTTCCAAATACGTACGGTATTGACGAAAAACAGCCTTGTCGAAGCAACGAAGTTAAAGTTAGGCACCACTAGATTACTCGTCCTGGGAGACCTAGTGAATGTCAATTTCTCAAAAAGATATGCTGGTGATTTTGTGACAATTAAGCGGTACAAAAAAATCACACTTCTAGCTTTTTGGTAGTCAAATATGTTACATCCTAATAGCTTGGACCTCCAAGCCGAAATATGATCAAATTTTCGTAACCCGAAAACGTAACGAGTTACATGATTAAAGGCGACCTCAACTTTGTGTGCAGAACATGAGTCCAACTTGTTATAAACGAGCTCTGAATAGTTTATTATTGGCAAAAGAAGCTGTAGGGCCAGTTTTCTTCTAATATGCGGAGGTGTGAAAGGTGCAGATTGCCTAAGATTGCGCAAAGTGGTATACACTTTACCCATGACTGTATTGATGTGGTCTTCACAAGTTAGATTAGAGTTGATAACGAAACCCAAATTTTTAATTCTATGAACAATTTGTAAAGCCGTGTTTCCAATGTATATTGGTGAGGCAAGGGCATCAACGGACCTATTCTTCGAAATGGGCAAAATGAACGATTTAGTTGCATTAAGGCAGAGACCATTATTATTGGCCCAGCTCTGTACTGACAATAAATCATTATTTACTTTAAGACAGAGGTTGGCTACGTCCGTGAAACTACCAGACAAATATAATTGTATGTCATCTGCATATGCGTGCATTTTCATGTGCTGACAAACCGAAAAGATATCGTTTACGACGATACTGAATAACAAAGGCCCAAGAATGGAACCCTGCGGAACACCTCGGGGTAGGTGTTTGATCCCCGAAATTTCGCAACCAGTATTAACAAGTTGTGATCTTCCTGTTAAGTAACTCTCCATTACCATCAAAGCACTGTAGGAAAATCCAAAATATGTTTTAAGTTTATAAGAAAGTAACGCATGATCAACAGAATCAAAAGCTTTAGAAAAATCTAATAGACAAAGCAAAGTTAGTTGGTTTTTATCAAAAGGTATGCGTATGTCATCAAGAATTTTAAGTAGTGCCGTTGTACAACTATGTTTGGCTCTAAAGCCCGATTGGTGTGGTGATAAGAGGTTATTTCTAGAAATGTGCAAAATTATTTGCTCTGCTAGCAGCCTTTCAAAAACTTTCGACAGCGCGGGCAATATGCTAATGGGTCGATAATCACGGACCGAGTTCGCAAGCCGTTTCTTCGGGACAGGCCTTACCATAGCACATTTCCACGATTCAGGAAACCGAGAAGTTGTGATGCAATGGTTGATGATGTGTGTGAAGGTACTCAGTATAAATGGTAGAATAATTTTAACAAATTTTATTGGTATACCATCGACCCCGATGGCATTGGATTTAACTTTAAGTAAGCACCTTACCACGTCGCATTCGGATACCGCCCTGAACTCAAAATTTTCTCCACAGTAGCGCCCATAAGCATTTGGAAAAGGCGAAGTAGGATTTACAGCAGGACTACTCACAAACGCATCATTAAGGGTGTCAGCATTTAGTTCGCATACATGCGTGTCCCTTCCATATACTCGCAAGCTCTTTAGATTACGCCAAAGAGTTTTTGAAGGTAGCGAAGGGTTTAGCCTTGAGGCAAAAAATCTACTTTTTTCGTTCCTTATTATCTTAGTAGCGATATTTCTGGCAGCTTTATAGGCAAGCCATGCAACATTACTTTTACTCCTCCTCCACGATTGGTATGCCCTACTACGTGCTTTTATTGCCGCTTGAACTTGGCCATTAAACCACGGACACGAAACATTTCTAGGTCTACTTGAGCGAATAGGCACATGTATGTTAAAGGCATTAACGATTTTGCTGTTAAGGAACTCAAGTTTTTCATCAGCAGAAACTAGTAACCAACAATCACTCCAATTAACACAGGACAAATCAGAACACAAAGCATTATAGTCAAGTAGGCGGTAATCCCTAAAACTAAAGGTACTACCAGTATCACAGCGGTTAAATTGTATATCTAAGGAACAAAAAATAAGATCATGGTCTGATAAAAATGGCATCTGGTCAAATTTTAAAACTATTGAAGGGTCAGAAACAATAAAATAATCCAGAAGACTAGGACAACAATTAACACCAAACCTGGTTGGCACATTGTTATTGACAACACTTAGACCAGCACCAGATACATAATTTAACATACTATTACTATATGAGTCACGAACAAGCAGATTAACATTGAAGTCTCCACAAACTATTAAGCTGTCATAGTCTACAAGGTACCGAGACAACGTAGCAAATAACATATCAGGGCTGTTGGTTTTGTGGGGACTATAAACACAAGATACAAGGACTTTGGTAGACAAATCGTGCACCTCGACAAACAAGTATTCAATGCTCGAATCCACCGACTTGCAAATGAGTTTCACGTTAATGTGACTCCTACAATAAACTGCTACGCCACCTCCTTTCCTACCCACCCTATCATTTCGAAACAATTTGTAGTTATTAATATTAAAGTGCCTATCATCAAGATCCTCAAGAAGCCACGTCTCCGACACGCAAATGACATCAACACATGAGTTTTCAAACACATATCTAATAAAATCTATTTTCTCAGCATTTAAACTTCTGGCATTAAAGTGCACAATATTAAAACCATTGCTTTGCTGACATAATATGTTTATCATGGCAAGACTGCTGTCGCCCGCACCACACAACTTGCTGCTAAGGGTCATAATGAGTAATGCAAACAAAAGCAACCATACAAACAAACAAAGTCACAAAAGAGAAAACAGGCGAAAGGAAAAAACAAAAATTAAGATTAAAGAAACTTAAACGGACCATTTTTACATGTAGGAAAATAGGGAGTATATATACGCATAAACAAATATAAAGTAAACATACAAAAGTTAAAACTAAGTAAATTATACTGCATACGCATAAGGCTGATAGTCAGCAGTAAAGTTTTAAATCATCATTCGTTGATATTTTCACTGCTACGGACTCTTTGGTAACTCTTCCAAACACCTCACCACGAAGTGTAAATACAGAGACAAATTTGCCTGCGCGTCTCAGCTTGATAGCTTCTTGAAGCAGCTTTCTATTTTCTCGTGATACGCTCTCATATATTCTAAATTGGCCATCAATACCAAGCGGAGCAAGAGAGATAATAGATTTTTTAATAGAAAAACTTTTTGTAAATTCGAACAATTCATACAAATATCGTAAGTCATTTTCGTGCACAAGCGCGCCATCTTTGGGAACAATTATATAAGTTTTCTAATGCGAATTTCAAAGACCTAAACCTTTATGCACAAGCGCGCCGTCTTTGGGAACAATTGTCTAAGTTTTCTAATGTGAATTTCAAATTTTATGTATACTCGCTAAATTCGAAAGCACAAATCTTTCACCTACATACAAATATGGTTCCCCATTGTAGCCGCTTACCTATAATAGTCTCTACCAAAATCCTAAAAAATTGTTCCAAAATAATTTGTAGCGTACCAAAAAATCTTAAATAGAATTAATTTTTGACCGGCCCATTTTATGTGACAAATTTCACTTAAACATAAATACATAAGTCTTTATTTAACAGATTCTTTGTTTTTTATTTTAGTTGTTTTCAAAAAAACATGAAATCACAAATAATGAGTTAACTTTAGTTGAAACTAACTAATTTATTTATAACAATTAATGGCAAATTTGCCCGAAAACGTTTTTGCATTTGAAGATTTAATCCTCATTTTAGATAAAGTACGTCTTATACTGAACGAAAAAAAAGTTACAAAAATATAACATTAAATTTTTTATATTGCCTTTTATGCTAATTTGTTTTAGTTCTTATTTTATTTTATTATATATTCTCTTATTTCAAATTGGTTTATTATTATTTAACTGCAACTTGACTGAATCGGAAAATTTCACGTTGTATATTAAACGAAACAAAAAAACGTCCCAAAAACGTCTTTGATTTTAGTTCAAAACGGCAACCGGCATCATAGCGTGCATAGTCAGTATATTACCCACTATCTATATATTAATACGCTAACAAAATTTCCATACAATCAATTGACAGGCTGTTTCGCATACTTAGCATACGTAAAATCATATAAAAGTTATATGAACCGATTCGTATTGATCAGCCGCAATGCATAGGCCTATTTTTGTTAACAAATATTCCTCTATTTGTTTACAATTAATAGAAAAAGTTTTTTGTAAATTCGAACAATTCATACAAATATCGTAAGTTATTTTCGTGCACAAGCGCGCCATCTTTGGGAACAATTATCTAAGTTTTCTAATGCGAATTTCAAAGACATAAACCTTTATGCACAAGCGCGCCGTCTTTGGGAACAATCTATATATTAATACGCTAACAAAATTTCCATACAATCAATTGACAGGCTGTTTCGCATACTTAGCATACGTAAAATCATATAAAAGTTATATGAACCGATTCGTATTGATCAGCCGCAGTGCATAGGCCTATTTTTGTTAACAAATATTACTCTATTTGTTTATAATTAATAGAAAAAATTTTTTTTGTAAATTCGAACAACTCGTACAAATATCGTAAGTTATTTTCGTGCACAAGCGCGCCATCTTTGGGAACAATTATCTAAGTTTTCTAATGCGAATTTCAAAGACCTAAACTTTTATGCAAAAGCGCGTTTGGGAACAATTGTCTAACTTTTCTAATGTGAATTTCAAATTTTATGTATACTCGCTAAATTCGAAAGCACAAATCTTTCACCTACATACAAATATGGTTCCCCATTGTAGCCGCTTACCTATAATAGTCTCTACCAAAATCCTAAAAAATTGTTCTAAAATAATTTGTAGCGTACCAAAAAATCTTAAATAGAATTAATTTTTGACCAGCCCATTTTATGTGGCAAATTTCACTTAAACGTAAATACATAAGTCTTTATTTAACAGATTCTTTGTTTTTTATTTTAGTTGTTTTCAAAAAAACATGAAATCACAAATAATGAGTTAACTTTAGTTGAAACTAACTAATTTATTTATAACAATTAATGGCAAATTTGCCCGAAAATATTTTTGCATTTGCAGATTTAATCCTCATTTTAGATAAAGTACGTCTTATACTGAACGAAAAAAAAAGTTACAAAAATATAACATTAAATTTTTTATATTGCCTTTTATGCTAATTTATTTTAGTTCTTATTTTATTTTTTTATATATTCTCTTATTTCAAATTGGTTTATTATTATTTATCTGCAACTTGACTGAATTGGAAAATTTCACGTTGTATATTAAACAAAACAAAAAAACGTCCCAAAACGTCTTTGATTTTAAGTTAAAACGGCAACCGGCATCATAGCGTGCATAGTCAGTATATTACCCACTATCTATATATTAATATGCTAACAAAATTTCCATACAATCAATTGACAGGCTGTTTCGCATACTTAGCATACGTAAAATCATATAAAAGTTATATGAATCGATTCGTATTGATCAGCCGCAGTGCATAGGCCTATTTTTGTTAACAAATATTACTCTATTTGTTTATAATTAATAGAAAAAGTTTTTTGTAAATTCGAACAATTCATACAAATATCGTAAGTCATTTTCGTGCACAAGCGCGCCATCTTTGGGAACAATTATCTAAGTTTTCTAATGCGAATTTCAAAGACCTAAACCTTTATGCACAAGCGCGCCGTCTTTGGGAACAATTGTCTAACTTTTCTAATGTGAATTTCAAATTTTATGTATACTCGCTAAATCCGAAAGCACAAATCTTTCACCTACATACAAATATGGTTCCCCATTGTAGCCGCTTACCTATAATAGTCTCTACCAAAATCCTAAAAAATTGTTCCAAAATATTTTGTAGCGTACCAAAAAATCTTAAATAGAATTAATTTTTGACCGGCCCATTTTTTGTGGCAAATTTCACTTAAACGTAAATACACAAGTCTTTATTTAACAGATTCTTTGTTTTTTATTTTAGTTGCTTTCAAAAAAACATGAAATCACAAATAATGAGTTAACTTTAGTTGAAACTAACTAATTTATTTATAACAAATAATGGCAAATTTGCCCGAAAATGTTTTTGCATTTGCAGATTTAATCCTCATTTTAGATAAAGTACGTCTTATAGTGAACGAAAAAAAAAGTTACAAAAATATAACATTAAATTTTTTATATTGCCTTTTATGCTAATTTATTTTAGTTCTTATTTTATTTTATTATATATTCTCTTACTTCAAATTGGTTTATTATTATTTAACTGCAACTTGACTGAATCGGAAAATTTCACGTTGTATATTAAACGAAACAAAAAAACGTCCCAAAAACGTCTTTGATTTTAGGTCAAAACGGCAACCGGCATCATAGCGTGCATAGTCAGTATATTACCCACTATCTATATATTAATACGCTAACAAAATTTCCATACAATCAATTGACAGGCTGTTTCGCCTACTTAGCATACGTAAAATCATATAAAAGTTATATGAACCGATTCGTATTGATCAGCCGCAATGCATAGGCCTATTTTTGTTAACAAATATTACTCTATTTGTTTACAATTAATAGAAAAAGTTTTTTGTAAATTCGAACAATTCATACAAATATCGTAAGTTATTTTCGTGCACAAGCGCGCCATCTTTGGGAACAATTATCTAAGTTTTCTAATGCGAATTTCAAAGACCAAAACCTTTATGCACAAGCGCGCCGTCTTTGGGAACAATCTATATATTAATACGCTAACAAAATTTCCATACAATCAATTGACAGGCTGTTTCGCATACTTAGCATACGTAAAATCATATCAAAGTTATATGAATCGATTCGTATTGATCAGCCGCAGTGCATAGGCCTATTTTTGTTAACAAATATTACTCTATTTGTTTATAATTAATAGAAAAAGTTTTTTGTAAATTCGAACAATTCATACAAATATCGTAAGTCATTTTCGTGCACAAGCGCGCCATCTTTGGGAACAATTATCTAAGTTTTCTAATGCGAATTTCAAAGACCTAAACCTTTATGCACAAGCACGCCGTCTTTGGGAACAGTTGTCTAAGTTTTCTAATGTGAATTTCAAATTTTATGTATACTCGCTAAATTCGAAAGCACAAATGTTTCACCTACATACAAATATGGTTCCCCATTGTAGCCGCTTACCTATAATAGTCTCTACCAAAATCCTAAAAAATTGTTCCAAAATAATTTGTAGCGTACCAAAAAAGCTTAAATAGAATTAATTTTTGACCGGCCCATTTTTTGTGGCAAATTTCACTTAAACGTAAATACATAAGTCTTTATTTAACAGATTCTTTGTTTTTTATTTTAGTTGTTTTCAAAAAAACATGAAATCACAAATAATGAGTTAACTTTAGTTGAAACTAACTAATTTATTTATAACAATTAATGGCAAATTTGCCCGAAAATGTTTTCGCATTTGCAGATTTAATCCTCATTTTAGATAAAGTACGTCTTATACTGAACGAAAAAAAAAAGTTCTTATTTTATTTTATTATATATTCTCTTATTTCAAATTGGTTTATTATTATTTAACTGCAACTTGACTGAATCGGAAAATTTCATGTTGTATATTAAACGAAACAAAAAAACGTCCCAAGAACATCTTTGATTTTAGGTCAAAACGGCAACCGGCATCATAGCGTGCATAGTTAGTATATTACCCACTATCTATATATTAATACGCTAACAGAATTTCCATACAATCAATTGACAGGCTGTTTCGCATACTTAGCATACGTAAAATCATATAAAATTTATATGAATCGATTCGTATTGATCAGCCGCAGTGCATAGGGCTATTTTTGTTAACAAATATTACTATATTTGTTTATAATTAATAGAAAAACTTTTTGTAAATTCGAACAATTCATACAAATATCGTAAGTCATTTTCGTGCACAAGCGCGCCATCTTTGGGAACAATTATCTAAGTTTTCTAATGCGAATTTCAAAGACCTAAACCTTTATGCACAAGCGCGCCGTCTTTGGGAACAATTGTCTAAGTTTTCTAATGTGAATTTCAAATTTTATGTATACTCGCTAAATTCGAAAGCACAAATCTTTCACCTACATACAAATATGGTTCCCCATTGTAGCCGCTTACCTATAATAGTCTCTACCAAAATCCTAAAAAATTGTTCCAAAATAATTTGTAGCGTACCAAAAAATCTTAAATAGAATTAATTTTTGACCGGCCCATTTTATGTGACAAATTTCACTTAAACATAAATACATAAGTCTTTATTTAACAGATTCTTTGTTTTTTATTTTAGTTGTTTTCAAAAAAACATGAAATCACAAATAATGAGTTAACTTTAGTTGAAACTAACTAATTTATTTATAACAATTAATGGCAAATTTGCCCGAAAACGTTTTTGCATTTGAAGATTTAATCCTCATTTTAGATAAAGTACGTCTTATACTGAACGAAAAAAAAGTTACAAAAATATAACATTAAATTTTTTATATTGCCTTTTATGCTAATTTGTTTTAGTTCTTATTTTATTTTATTATATATTCTCTTATTTCAAATTGGTTTATTATTATTTAACTGCAACTTGACTGAATCGGAAAATTTCACGTTGTATATTAAACGAAACAAAAAAACGTCCCAAAAACGTCTTTGATTTTAGTTCAAAACGGCAACCGGCATCATAGCGTGCATAGTCAGTATATTAACCACTATCTATATATTAATACGCTAACAAAATTTCCATACAATCAATTGACAGGCTGTTTCGCATACTTAGCATACGTAAAATCATATAAAAGTTATATGAACCGATTCGTATTGATCAGCCGCAATGCATAGGCCTATTTTTGTTAACAAATATTCCTCTATTTGTTTACAATTAATAGAAAAAGTTTTTTGTAAATTCGAACAATTCATACAAATATCGTAAGTTATTTTCGTGCACAAGCGCGCCATCTTTGGGAACAATTATCTAAGTTTTCTAATGCGAATTTCAAAGACATAAACCTTTATGCACAAGCGCGCCGTCTTTGGGAACAATCTATATATTAATACGCTAACAAAATTTCCATACAATCAATTGACAGGCTGTTTCGCATACTTAGCATACGTAAAATCATATAAAAGTTATATGAACCGATTCGTATTGATCAGCCGCAGTGCATAGGCCTATTTTTGTTAACAAATATTACTCTATTTGTTTATAATTAATAGAAACAATTTTTTTTGTAAATTCGAACAACTCGTACAAATATCGTAAGTTATTTTCGTGCACAAGCGCGCCATCTTTGGGAACAATTATCTAAGTTTTCTAATGCGAATTTCAAAGACCTAAACTTTTATGCACAAGCGCGTTTGGGAACAATTGTCTAACTTTTCTAATGTGAATTTCAAATTTTATGTATACTCGCTAAATTCGAAAGCACAAATCTTTCACCTACATACAAATATGGTTCCCCATTGTAGCCGCTTACCTATAATAGTCTCTACCAAAATCCTAAAAAATTGTTCTAAAATAATTTGTAGCGTACCAAAAAATCTTAAATAGAATTAATTTTTGACCAGCCCATTTTATGTGGCAAATTTCACTTAAACGTAAATACATAAGTCTTTATTTAACAGATTCTTTGTTTTTTATTTTAGTTGTTTTCAAAAAAACATGAAATCACAAATAATGAGTTAACTTTAGTTGAAACTAACTAATTTATTTATAACAATTAATGGCAAATTTGCCCGAAAATATTTTTGCATTTGCAGATTTAATCCTCATTTTAGATAAAGTACGTCTTATACTGAACGAAAAAAAAAGTTACAAAAATATAACATTAAATTTTTTATATTGCCTTTTATGCTAATTTATTTTAGTTCTTATTTTATTTTTTTATATATTCTCTTATTTCAAATTGGTTTATTATTATTTATCTGCAACTTGACTGAATTGGAAAATTTCACGTTGTATATTAAACGAAACAAAAAAACGTCCCAAAACGTCTTTGATTTTAAGTTAAAACGGCAACCGGCATCATAGCGTGCATAGTCAGTATATTACCCACTATCTATATATTAATATGCTAACAAAATTTCCATACAATCAATTGACAGGCTGTTTCGCATACTTAGCATACGTAAAATCATATAAAAGTTATATGAATCGATTCGTATTGATCAGCCGCAGTGCATAGGCCTATTTTTGTTAACAAATATTACTCTATTTGTTTATAATTAATAGAAAAAGTTTTTTGTAAATTCGAACAATTCAAACAAATATCGTAAGTCATTTTCGTGCACAAGCGCGCCATCTTTGGGAACAATTATCTAAGTTTTCTAATGCGAATTTCAAAGACCTAAACCTTTATGCACAAGCGCGCCGTCTTTGGGAACAATTGTCTAACTTTTCTAATGTGAATTTCAAATTTTATGTATACTCGCTAAATCCGAAAGCACAAATCTTTCACCTACATACAAATATGGTTCCCCATTGTAGCCGCTTACCTATAATAGTCTCTACCAAAATCCTAAAAAATTGTTCCAAAATATTTTGTAGCGTACCAAAAAATCTTAAATAGAATTAATTTTTGACCGGCCCATTTTTTGTGGCAAATTTCACTTAAACGTAAATACACAAGTCTTTATTTAACAGATTCTTTGTTTTTTATTTTAGTTGTTTTCAAAAAAACATGAAATCACAAATAATGAGTTAACTTTAGTTGAAACTAACTAATTTATTTATAACAAATAATGGCAAATTTGCCCGAAAATGTTTTTGCATTTGCAGATTTAATCCTCATTTTAGATAAAGTACGTCTTATAGTGAACGAAAAAAAAAGTTACAAAAATATAACATTAAATTTTTTATATTGCCTTTTATGCTAATTTATTTTAGTTCTTATTTTATTTTATTATATATTCTCTTACTTCAAATTGGTTTATTATTATTTAACTGCAACTTGACTGAATCGGAAAATTTCACGTTGTATATTAAACGAAACAAAAAAACGTCCCAAAAACGTCTTTGATTTTAGGTCAAAACGGCAACCGGCATCATAGCGTGCATAGTCAGTATATTACCCACTATCTATATATTAATACGCTAACAAAATTTCCATACAATCAATTGACAGGCTGTTTCGCCTACTTAGCATACGTAAAATCATATAAAAGTTATATGAACCGATTCGTATTGATCAGCCGCAATGCATAGGCCTATTTTTGTTAACAAATATTACTCTATTTGTTTACAATTAATAGAAAAAGTTTTTTGTAAATTCGAACAATTCATACAAATATCGTAAGTTATTTTCGTGCACAAGCGCGCTATCTTTGGGAACAATTATCTAAGTTTTCTAATGCGAATTTCAAAGACCAAAACCTTTATGCACAAGCGCGCCGTCTTTGGGAACAATCTATATATTAATACGCTAACAAAATTTCCATACAATCAATTGACAGGCTGTTTCGCATACTTAGCATACGTAAAATCATATCAAAGTTATATGAATCGATTCGTATTGATCAGCCGCAGTGCATAGGCCTATTTTTGTTAACAAATATTACTCTATTTGTTTATAATTAATAGAAAAAGTTTTTTGTAAATTCGAACAATTCATACAAATATCGTAAGTCATTTTCGTGCACAAGCGCGCCATCTTTGGGAACAATTATCTAAGTTTTCTAATGCGAATTTCAAAGACCTAAACCTTTATGCACAAGCACGCCGTCTTTGGGAACAGTTGTCTAAGTTTTCTAATGTGAATTTCAAATTTTATGTATACTCGCTAAATTCGAAAGCACAAATGTTTCACCTACATACAAATATGGTTCCCCATTGTAGCCGCTTACCTATAATAGTCTCTACCAAAATCCTAAAAAATTGTTCCAAAATAATTTGTAGCGTACCAAAAAAGCTTAAATAGAATTAATTTTTGACCGGCCCATTTTTTGTGGCAAATTTCACTTAAACGTAAATACATAAGTCTTTATTTAACAGATTCTTTGTTTTTTATTTTAGTTGTTTTCAAAAAAACATGAAATCACAAATAATGAGTTAACTTTAGTTGAAACTAACTAATTTATTTATAACAATTAATGGCAAATTTGCCCGAAAATGTTTTCGCATTTGCAGATTTAATCCTCATTTTAGATAAAGTACGTCTTATACTGAACGAAAAAAAAAAAGTTCTTATTTTATTTTATTATATATTCTCTTATTTCAAATTGGTTTATTATTATTTAACTGCAACTTGACTGAATCGGAAAATTTCATGTTGTATATTAAACGAAACAAAAAAACGTCCCAAGAACATCTTTGATTTTAGGTCAAAACGGCAACCGGCATCATAGCGTGCATAGTTAGTATATTACCCACTATCTATATATTAATACGCTAACAGAATTTCCATACAATCAATTGACAGGCTGTTTCGCATACTTAGCATACGTAAAATCATATAAAATTTATATGAATCGATTCGTATTGATCAGCCGCAGTGCATAGGGCTATTTTTGTTAACAAATATTACTATATTTGTTTATAATTAATAGAAAAACTTTTTGTAAATTCGAACAATTCATACAAATATCGTAAGTCATTTTCGTGCACAAGCGCGCCATCTTTGGGAACAATTATCTAAGTTTTCTAATGCGAATTTCAAAGACCTAAACCTGTATGCACAAGCGCGCCGTCTTTGGGAACAATTGTCTAAGTTTTCTAATGTGAATTTCAAATTTTATGTATACTCGCTAAATTCGAAAGCACAAATCTTTCACCTACATACAAATATGGTTCCCCATTGTAGCCGCTTACCTATAATAGTCTCTACCAAAATCCTAAAAAATTGTTCCAAAATAATTTGTAGCGTACCAAAAAATCTTAAATAGAATTAATTTTTGACCGGCCCATTTTATGTGACAAATTTCACTTAAACATAAATACATAAGTCTTTATTTAACAGATTCTTTGTTTTTTATTTTAGTTGTTTTCAAAAAAACATGAAATCACAAATAATGAGTTAACTTTAGTTGAAACTAACTAATTTATTTATAACAATTAATGGCAAATTTTCCCGAAAACGTTTTTGCATTTGAAGATTTAATCCTCATTTTAGATAAAGTACGTCTTATACTGAACGAAAAAAAAGTTACAAAAATATAACATTAAATTTTTTATATTGCCTTTTATGCTAATTTGTTTTAGTTCTTATTTTATTTTATTATATATTCTCTTATTTCAAATTGGTTTATTATTATTTAACTGCAACTTGACTGAATCGGAAAATTTCACGTTGTATATTAAACGAAACAAAAAAACGTCCCAAAAACGTCTTTGATTTTAGTTCAAAACGGCAACCGGCATCATAGCGTGCATAGTCAGTATATTACCCACTATCTATATATTAATACGCTAACAAAATTTCCATACAATCAATTGACAGGCTGTTTCGCATACTTAGCATACGTAAAATCATATAAAAGTTATATGAACCGATTCGTATTGATCAGCCGCAATGCATAGGCCTATTTTTGTTAACAAATATTCCTCTATTTGTTTACAATTAATAGAAAAAGTTTTTTGTAAATTCGAACAATTCATACAAATATCGTAAGTTATTTTCGTGCACAAGCGCGCCATCTTTGGGAACAATTATCTAAGTTTTCTAATGCGAATTTCAAAGACATAAACCTTTATGCACAAGCGCGCCGTCTTTGGGAACAATCTATATATTAATACGCTAACAAAATTTCCATACAATCAATTGACAGGCTGTTTCGCATACTTAGCATACGTAAAATCATATAAAAGTTATATGAACCAATTCGTATTGATCAGCCGCAGTGCATAGGCCTATTTTTGCTAACAAATATTACTCTATTTGTTTATAATTAATAGAAAAAATTTTTTTTGTAAATTCGAACAACTCGTACAAATATCGTAAGTTATTTTCGTGCACAAGCGCGCCATCTTTGGGAACAATTATCTAAGTTTTCTAATGCGAATTTCAAAGACCTAAACTTTTATGCACAAGCGCGTTTGGGAACAATTGTCTAACTTTTCTAATGTGAATTTCAAATTTTATGTATACTCGCTAAATTCGAAAGCACAAATCTTTCACCTACATACAAATATGGTTCCCCATTGTAGCCGCTTACCTATAATAGTCTCTACCAAAATCCTAAAAAATTGTTCCAAAATAATTTGTAGCGTACCAAAAAATCTTAAATAGAATTAATTTTTGACCAGCCCATTTTATGTGGCAAATTTCACTTAAACGTAAATACATGTCTTTATTTAACAGATTCTTTGTTTTTTATTTTAGTTGTTTTCAAAAAAACATGAAATCACAAATAATGAGTTAACTTTAGTTGAAACTAACTAATTTATTTATAACAATTAATGGCAAATTTGCCCGAAAATATTTTTGCATTTGCAGATTTAATCCTCATTTTAGATAAAGTACGTCTTATACTGAACGAAAAAAAAAGTTACAAAAATATAACATTAAATTTTTTATATTGCCTTTTATGCTAATTTATTTTAGTTCTTATTTTATTTTTTTATATATTCTCTTATTTCAAATTGGTTTATTATTATTTATCTGTAACTTGACTGAATTGGAAAATTTCACGTTGTATATTAAACGAAACAAAAAAACGTCCCAAAACGTCTTTGATTTTAAGTTAAAACGGCAACCGGCATCATAGCGTGCATAGTCAGTATATTACCCACTATCTATATATTAATATGCTAACAAAATTTCCATACAATCAATTGACAGGCTGTTTCGCATACTTAGCATACGTAAAATCATATAAAAGTTATATGAATCGATTCGTATTGATCAGCCGCAGTGCATAGGCCTATTTTTGTTAACAAATATTACTCTATTTGTTTATAATTAATAGAAAAAGTTTTTTGTAAATTCGAACAATTCATACAAATATCGTAAGTCATTTTCGTGCACAAGCGCGCCATCTTTGGGAACAATTATCTAAGTTTTCTAATGCGAATTTCAAAGACCTAAACCTTTATGCACAAGCGCGCCGTCTTTGGGAACAATTGTCTAACTTTTCTAATGTGAATTTCAAATTTTATGTATACTCGCTAAATTCGAAAGCACAAATCTTTCACCTACATACAAATATGGTTCCCCATTGTAGCCGCTTACCTATAATAGTCTCTACCAAAATCCTAAAAAATTGTTCCAAAATATTTTGTAGCGTACCAAAAAATCTTAAATACAATTAATTTTTGACCGGCCCATTTTTTGTGGCAAATTTCACTTAAACGTAAATACATAAGTCTTTATTTAACAGATTCTCTGTTTTTTATTTTAGTTGTTTTCAAAAAAACATGAAATCACAAATAATGAGTTAACTTTAGTTGAAACTAACTAATTTATTTATAACAAATAATGGCAAATTTGCCCGAAAATGTTTTTGCATTTGCAGATTTAATCCTCAATTTAGATAAAGTACGTCTTATACTGAACGAAAAAAAAAGTTACAAAAATATAACATTAAATTTTTTATATTGCCTTTTATACTAATTTATTTTAGTTCTTATTTTATTTTATTATATATTCTCTTATTTCAAATTGGTTTATTATTATTTAACTGCAACTTGACTGAATCGGAAAATTTCACGTTGTATATTAAACGAAACAAAAAAACGTCCCAAAAACGTCTTTGATTTTAGGTCAAAACGGCAACCGGCATCATAGCGTGCATAGTCAGTATATTACCCACTATCTATATATTAATACGCTAACAAAATTTCCATACAATCAATTGACAGGCTGTTTCGCATACTTAGCATACGTAAAATCATATAAAAGTTATATGAATCGATTCGTATTGATCAGCCGCAGTGCATAGGCCTATTTTTGTTAACAAATATTACTCTATTTGTTTATAATTAATAGAAAAAGTTTTTTGTAAATTCGAACAATCCATACAAATAGCGTAAGTCATTTTCGTGCACAAGCGCGCCATCTTTGGGAACAATTATCTAAGTTTTCTAATGCGAATTTCAAAGTCCTAAACCTTTATGCACAAGCGCGCCGTCTTTGGGAACAATTGTCTAGGTTTTCTAATGTGAATTTCAAATTTTATGTATACTCGCTAAATTCGAAAGCACAAATGTTTCACCTACATACAAACATGGTTCCCCATTGTAGCTGCTTACCTATAATAGTCTCTACCAAAATCCTAAAAAATTGTTCCAAAATAATTTGTAGCGTACTAAAAAATCTTAAGTAGAATTAATTTTTGACCGGCCCATTTTTTGTGGCAAATTTCACTTAAACGTAAATACATAAGTCTTTATTTAACAGATTCTTTGTTTTTTATTTTAGTTGTTTTCAAAAAAACATGAAATCACAAATAATGAGTTAACTTTAGTTGAAACTAACTAATTTTTTTATAACAATTAATGGCAAATTTGCCCGAAAATGTTTTTGCATTTGCAGATTTAATCCTCATTTTAGATAAAGTACGTCTTATACTGAACGAAAAAAAAAGTTACAAAAATATAACATTAAATTTTTTATATTGCCTTTTATGCTAATTTATTTTAGTTCTTATTTTATTTTATTATATATTCTCTTACTTCAAATTGGTTTATTATTATTTAACTGCAACTTGACTGAATCGGAAAATTTCACGTTGTATATTAAACGAAACAAAAAAACGTCCCAAAAACGTCTTTGATTTTAGGTCAAAACGGCAACCGGCATCATAGCGTGCATAGTCAGTATATTACCCACTATCTATATATTAATACGCTAACAAAATTTCCATACAATCAATTGACAGGCTGTTTCGCATACTTAGCATACGTAAAATCATATAAAAGTTATATGAACCGATTCGTATTGATCAGCCGCAATGCATAGGCCTATTTTTGTTAACAAATATTACTCTATTTGTTTACAATTAATAGAAAAAGTTTTTTGTAAATTCGAACAATTCATACAAATATCGTAAGTTATTTTCGTGCACAAGCGCGCCATCTTTGGGAACAATTATCTAAGTTTTCTAATGCGAATTTCAAAGACCAAAACCTTTATGCACAAGCGCGCCGTCTTTGGGAACAATCTATATATTAATACGCTAACAAAATTTCCATACAATCAATTGACAGGCTGTTTCGCATACTTAGCATACGTAAAATCATATCAAAGTTATATGAATCGATTCGTATTGATCAGCCGCAGTGTATAGGCCTATTTTTGTTAACAAATATTACTCTATTTGTTTATAATTAATAGAAAAAGTTTTTTGTAAATTCGAACAATTCATACAAATATCGTAAGTCATTTTCGTGCACAAGCGCGCCATCTTTGGGAACAATTATCTAAGTTTTCTAATGCGAATTTCAAAGACCTAAACCTTTATGCACAATCACGCCGTCTTTGGGAACAGTTGTCTAAGTTTTCTAATGTGAATTTCAAATTTTATGTTTACTCGCTAAATTCGAAAGCACAAATGTTTCACCTACATACAAATATGATTCCCCATTGTAGCCGCTTACCTATAATAGTCTCTACCAAAATCCTAAAAAATTGTTCCAAAATAATTTGTAGCGTACCAAAAAAGCTTAAATAGAATTAATTTTTGACCGGCCCATTTTTTGTGGCAAATTTCACTTAAACGTAAATACATAAGTCTTTATTTAACAGATTCTTTGTTTTTTATTTTAGTTGTTTTCAAAAAAACATGAAATCACAAATAATGAGTTAACTTTAGTTGAAACTAACTAATTTATTTATAACAATTAATGGCAAATTTGCCCGAAAATGTTTTTGCATTTGCAGATTTAATCCTCATTTTAGATAAAGTACGTCTTATACTGAACGAAAAAAAAAAGTTACAAAAATATAACATTAAATTTTTTATATTGCCTTTTATGCTAATTTATTTTAGTTCTTATTTTATTTTATCATATATTCTCTTATTTCAAATTGGTTTATTATTATTTAACTGCAACTTGACTGAATCGGAAAATTTCACGTTGTATATTAAACGAAACAAAAAAACGTCCCAAGAACATCTTTGATTTTAGGTCAAAACGGCAACCGGCATCATAGCGTGCATAGTTAGTATATTACCCACTATCTATATATTAATACGCTAACAGAATTTCCATACAATCAATTGACAGGCTGTTTCGCATACTTAGCATACGTAAAATCATATAAAATTTATATGAATCGATTCGTATTGATCAGCCGCAGTGCATAGGGCTATTTTTGTTAACAAATATTACTATATTTGTTTATAATTAATAGAAACATTTTTTGTAAATTCGAACAATGCATACAAATATCGTAAGTCATTTTCGTGCACTAGCGCGCCATCTTTGGGAATAATTATCTAAGTTTTCTAATGCGAATTTCAAAGACCTAAACCTTTATGCACAAGCGCGCCGTCTTTGGGAACAATTGTCTAAGTTTTCTAATGTGAATTTCAAATTTTATGTATACTCGCTAAATTCGAAATCACAAATCTTTCACCTACATACAAATATGGTTCCCCATTGTAGCCGCTTACCTATAATAGTCTATCAAAATCCTAAAAAATTGTTCCAAAATAATTTGTAGCGTACCAAAAAATCTTAAATAGAATTAATTTTTGACCGGCCCATTTTATGTGACAAATTTCACTTAAACATAAATACTGTAACGAATTTGCTGCAAATCCTCTTATTTGCAATCCTCTGCTAAGTTCGAATCACAAAACTGTTGAATAAATAACTCCAATATGTAATAATGCAAAATGACCTTTATTAAAGTACTTCACAATAACAAACTGTGCAACGAATAGCTTGATTAATAACCACACTGATTGATAGCTCAATGAAACTCTACTATTCAAAATAACACTGCTATTGCTCGCTAGATATCGTCTTAATCAAACTGCTTGACAACTCAAATCAAACTGAATTCCTTCTTACTCGCCTGCACCGCTTTTATAGTTTACGCTGCATACTTCTAGGCTCTTCGATTTCCAGAAGTTACTAGTTGTTTCGGCTACAAAATCGCCAGCCACAACTACGTGCACAAATTATTGCCCTCTCTTGTGACCACTCAGATAAGATATATGCATGTGTTTGTAGTTTACAGTCTCCCGCACACACATAAGCGTATAAGTAAATTCATCGGTGTGTGACATCTCATCTCTCGCTGCCTTGTATGTAAATGTTGCTCGTCGGAATGTGTACATATGTGTAGACGCAATTATTGATTCGTTTATGTAGATACATAATGATTGAATTATTGATGTGAATTCACGTCACTGCTTAGCATCGGCCTGGAGATGGCAGCACTCCTCAGTTTTGCTAATATTCGTAACACTGCCCTCCACCTAAGTCTGATCGTCCCGATCAGACAAATCTCCCAATCTAAACGCCGCTAGCATCTCCAAATGTACCACTCTTCTAATCCGTGGTTTTCCAGTGGTTTGTATGCGGTAGATGGTATCACTGATCTTCTTCACAACTTTGTACGGGCCTTCCCAACTGCACCGAAATTTGGCTGGAACACCTTTCCGCCGGTAAGGGTTGTTTAACAGTACCAAATCTCCCGCCAAGAAACCTTCCGAATTAGAGTTCTTGTCATGCCAGTGTTTCATCTTACTACTCATTACCCTGGGCCGTTCCTTCACACTCTGTTGTTTGGTCAATGAACCACTTCGTAGAGCTTGCGCTGGACGGATTTGCTTTGCATAATCGGTATCGTTCCCACATTTCACAAGAGTAGTGCGCTCCGGCTTGAAACTACCCTCGCATTCTTTCTCGGAAATTCGTTGCTTCGTTTTCCTGCGTCTTTTAGGTTTTGTCAATGCCAGTGTTTCTCTCGCAGGTACTTTTGATTTTGATTTATTTGGCCCATTCGATCTATCAACCTTTGCCTTTGACTTTCGTGGTCTTTGTCGAGTCTTTTCCACCAGTACCCGATTACTGCTGAACCCTTTTTCCAAACTAAAGTTAAGTGGTATGTCCTGGTTCTTATAGCGCATAATTTTCCTCCGCATATCGATCCTGACGTCATGGTCAACCAAGACGTCCACTCCCAATATGACTTCATCAACGATCTCCGCCACAACGAATTTGTGTAGAACCATGACTTTTCCAATTAATACCTCACATACCACTTCGCCTTGGACTTAATTATATTCGCCTGTTACCGTACGCAACCTTGCTCCAGGTAATGACTTTACTCTCCTGTAGACCAAATCAGATCGAATCAAGGAATGAGATGCCCCCGTATCTACAGTCAGTACATGCTCTTTACCATCCACATTCCCTCTGACGGTAAGACTGCTTGATTTCCTTACGATTTGCGACACAGATGTCACAGGACATTCAACAGCCGGGGCAAGTTTTCGTTCTTTACATTCGACACGCTCTTGCTCATTTCCGCCAGCTTTGCGTTTACGGCCACCCACAGTGTTGGAACTGTTAGGGTTGGTGTTGCAATAACGCGCAATATGCCCTGGCTTTCCACACTTAAAGCATTTGACTGCATCATTATTCTTCTGCTGCGTACACTTCAATGCTTCCAAAATTGCGTCTACCCAGTCTGGCTTTTCCACTTCCACGCGATGAGCTTTGTACGCTGGCTTACTCAAAAGTGAGGCTGTTTCCTGAGTCAGTGCATGCGATACCGTTTCAGCAAACGTTAGTTTTGGATTCGCATATGTAGCCCGCTTCGTTTCCACATCTCGTATGCCATTTATGAAGCTCTGGATTTTTACCCTTTCAGTGTATTCCACGGGTGCGTCTGCATTTGCAAGATGAGCCAATCTTTCAATATCTGAAGCAAACTCCTGCAATGTCTCATTTGCTTTTTGGTAGCGGTTTTGCAACTCAATTTGGAATATCTGTTTCCTATGGTCGCTTCCGTAACGTCTCTCTAAAGCGCTCATCAATGTTTCGTAGTGGTTCCGCTCGTACTCTGGGATGGTCTGTAAGATTTCCGCGGCAGGCCCTTTCAGTGCCACGAACAGAGCTGCAACTTTATCTTCAGCATTCCATTGGTTCACTGCTGCGGTCTTCTCAAACTGTAGCTTAAAGACCTGAAAAGGAACAGAACCGTCAAAGGATGGTGTCTTTACCTTTGGATTATTCGCTGAAACAGCTGGGCGGTTTAGTTGTAACTGCTCCATACGACCTTTTAACGCTTCTATTTCGGCATCAATTTTGCCCTCGAGTTGTAAAATGTTTGCATCCTGCTCTTCCAGTTTCACAAAGAGCTGCGATGATACCTGTTCCGAAATTTGTGCCGACATTTCAGATATACGTGCCTCTTGCGCTTCCAGTTGAGATGCCAAATGTGTCTTCTGTTCTTCCAATTGTGATGTTATACGGGTTTCCTGCGATTCCAGTTGGGATACCATATACGTCTTCTGTTCTTCAAGTTGTGAAGAAATTTGTGTTTCCTGTGCTTCAATCTTCGATGTTATTCGTGTCTCTTGGGATTCCATCTGTGATGACATATACTTTTTCTGTTCTTCTAGTTGAGATGCCAGTTGCGACGACATTGATGCTACTGTCGATGTTTGTGCAGATATTGCAGCCAATATCATGTTCAAGTCTGTGCTCGTAACTGTCTGCGATGTTTCGTTTTTCTCTTCAATTTTTGTTGTTGTTTCGTCCCCATCAGGTAAAAGACAAACTCGTCCACATCAATTCCTTGCGACTCCATTACCTCTCGTAGCCGTGCTTGAAGTTCGATCTTATTGCCGGTTGTATTTAATCCACGGTTCTCCAACTCCTTTTTCAGTTGCTGGATCTTCAATTCACTGAACTTTGCCATGTCCAAGTTGTATTCCCAATCTTCGGAATTTATTCAACAATCCCACTTCTGACACCAATTGTAACGAATTTGCTGCAAATCCTCTTATTTGCAATCCTCTGCTAAGTTGGAATCACTAAACTGTTGAATAAATAACTCCAATATGTAATAATGCAAAATGGCCTTTATTAAAGTACTTCACAATAACAAACTGTGCAACGAATAGCTTGATTAATAACCACACTGATTGATAGCTCAATGAAACTCTACTATTCAAAATAACACTGCTATTGCTCGCTAGATATCATCTTAATCAAACTGCTTGACAACTCAAATCAAACTGAATTCCTTCTTACTCGCCTGCACCGCTTTTATAGTTTACGCTGCATACTTCTAGGCTCTTCGATTTCCAGAAGTTACTAGTTGTTTCGGCTACAAAATCGCCAGCCACAACTACGTGCACAAATTATTGCCCTCTCTTGTGACCACTCAGATAAGATATAAGCATGTGTTTGTAGTTTACAGTCTCCCGCACACACATACGCGTATAAGTAAATTCATCGGTGTGTGACATCTCATCTCTCGCTGCCTTGTATGTAAATGTTGCTCGTCGGAATGTGTACATATGTGTAGACGCAATTATTGATTCGTTTATGTAGATACATAATGATTGAATTATTGATGTGAATTCACGTCACTGCTTAGCATCGGCCTGTAGATGGCAGCAATCCTCAGTTTTGCTAATATTCGTAACAATACATAAGTCTTTATTTAACATATTCTTTGTTTTTTATTTTAGTTGTTTTCAAAAAAACATGAAATCACAAATAATGAGTTAACTTTAGTTGAAACTAACTAATTTATTTATAGCAATTTATGGCAAATTTGCCCGAAAATGTTTTTGCATTTGCAGATTTAATCCTCATTTTAGATAAAGTACGTCTTATACTGAACGAAAAAAAAGTTACAAAAATATAACATTAAATTTTTTATATTGCCTTTTATGCTAATTTGTTTTAGTTCTTATTTTATTTTATTATATATTCTCTTATTTCAAATTGGTTTATTATTATTTAACTGCAACTTGACTGAATCGGAAAATTTCACGTCGTATATTAAACGAAACAAAAAAACGTCCCAAAAACGTCTTTGATTTTAGTTCAAAACGGCAACCGGCATCATAGCGTGCATAGTCAGTATATTACCCACTATCTATATATTAATACGCTAACAAAATTTCCATAGAATCAATTTACAGGCTGTTTCGCATATTTAGCATACGTAAAATCATATAAAAGTTATATAAATCGATTCGTATTGATCAGCCGCAGTGCATAGGGCTATTTTTGTTAACAAATATTACTCTATTTGTTTATAATTAATAGAATTTTTTTTTTGTAAATTCGAACAATTCATACAAATATCGTAAGTATTTTCGTGCACAAGCGCGCCATCTTTGGGAACAATTATCTATGTTTTCTAATGCGAATTTCAAAGACCAAAACCTTTATGCACAAGCGCGCCGTCTTTGGGAACAATCTATATATTAATACGCTAACAAAATTTCCATCCAATCAATTTCAGGCTGTTTCGCATACTTAGCATACGTAAAATCATATAAAAGTTATATGAATCGATTCGTATTGATCAGCCGCAATGCATAGGCCTATTTTTGTTAACAAATATTCCTCTATTTGTTTACAATTAATAGAAAAAGTTTTTTGTAAATTCGAACAATTCATACAAATATCGTAAGTTATTTTCGTGCACAAGCGCGCCATCTTTGGGAACAATTATCTAAGTTTTCTAATGCGAATTTCAAAGACATAAACCTTTATGCACAAGCGCGCCGTCTTTGGGAACAATCTATATATTAATACGCTAACAAAATTTCCATCCAATCAATTTCAGGCTGTTTCGCATACTTAGCATACGTAAAATCATATAAAAGTTATATGAACCGATTCGTATTGATCAGCCGCAATGCATAGGCCTATTTTTGTTAACAAATATTCCTCTATTTGTTTACAATTAATAGAAAAAGTTTTTTGTAAATTCGAACAATTCATACAAATATCGTAAGTTATTTTCGTGCACAAGCGCGCCATCTTTGGGAACAATTATCTAAGTTTTCTAATGCGAATTTCAAAGACATAAACCTTTATGCACAAGCGCGCCGTCTTTGGGAACAATCTATATATTAATACGCTAACAAAATTTCCATCCAATCAATTTCAGGCTGTTTCGCATACTTAGCATACGTAAAATCATATAAAAGTTATATGAATCGATTCGTATTGATCAGCCGCAGTGCATAGGTCTATTTTTGTTAACAAATATTACTCTATTTGTTTATAATTAATAGAAAAAGTTTTTTGTAAATTCGAACAATTCATACAAATATCGTAAGTCAATTTCGTGCACAAGCGCGCCATCTTTGGGAGCAATTATCTAAGTTTTCTAATGCGAATTTCAAAGACCTAAACCTTTATGCACAAGCGCGCCGTCTTTGGGAACAATTGTCTAAGTTTTCTAATGTGAATTTCAAATTTTATGTATACTCGCTAAATTCGAAAGCACAAATGTTTGACCTACATACAAATATGGCTCCCCATTGTAGTCGCTTACCAATAATAGTCTCTACCAAAATCCTAAAAAATTGTTCCAAAATAATTTGTAGCGTACCAAAAAATCTTAAATAGAATTAATTTTTGACCGGCCCATTTTTTGTGGCTAATTTCACTTAAACGTAAATACATAAGTCTTTATTTAACAGATTCTTTGTTTTTTATTTTATTTGTTTTCAAAAAAACATGAAATCACAAATAATGAGTTAACTTTAGTTTAAACTAACTAATTTATTTATAACAAATAATGGCAAATTTGCCGAAAATGTTTTTGCATTTGCAGATTTAATCCTCATTTTAGATAAAGTACGTCTTATACTGAACGAAAAAAAAGTTACAAAAATATAACACTAAATTTTTTATATTGCCTTTTATGCTAATTTATTTTAGTTCTTATTTTATTTTATTATATATTCTCTTACTTCAAATTGGTTTATTATTATTTAACTGCAACTTGACTGAATCGGAAAATTTCACGTTGTATATTAAACGAAACAAAAAAACGTCCCAAAAACGTCTTTGATTTTAGGTCAAAACGGCAACCGGCATCATAGCGTGCATAGTCAGTATATTACCCACTATCTATATATTAATACGCTAACCAAATTTCCATACAATCAATTGACAGGCTGTTTCGCATACTTATACGTAAAATCATATAAAAGTTATATGAATCGATTCGTATTGATCAGCCGCAGTGCATAGGCCTATTTTTGTTAACAAATATTACTCTATTTGTTTATAATTAATAGAAAAAAATTTTTTTGTAAATTCGAACAACTCATACAAATATCGTAAGTTATTTTCGTGCACAAGCGCGCCATCTTTGGGAACAATTATCTAAGTTTTCTAATGCGAATTTCAAAGACCTAAACTTTTATGCACAAGCGCGCCGTCTTTGGGAACAATTGTCTAACTTTTCTAATGTTAATTTCAAATTTTATGTATACTCGCTAAATTCGAAAGCACAAATGTTTCACCTACATACAAATATGGTTCCCCATTGTAGCCGCTTACCTATAATAGTCCCTACCAAAATCCTAAAAAATTGTTCCAAAATAATTTGTAGCGTACCAAAAAATCTTAAATAGAATTAATTTTTGACCGGCCCATTTTTTTGGCAAATTTCACTTAAACGTAAATACATAAGTCTTTATTTAACAGATTCTTTGTTTTTTATTTTATTTGTTTTCAAAAAAACATGAAATCACAAATAATGAGTTAACTTTAGTTGAAACTAACTAATTTATTTATAACAAATAATGGCAAATATGCCCGAAAATGTTTTTGCATTTGCAGATTTAATCCTCATTTTAGATAAAGTACGTCTTATACTGAACGAAAAAAAAAGTTACAAAAATATAACACTAAATTTTTTATATTGCCTTTTATGCTAATTTATTTTAGTTCTTATTTTATTTTATTATATATTCTCTTACTTCAAATTGGTTTATTATTATTTAACTGCAACTTGACTGAATCGGAAAATTTCACGTTGTATATTAAACGAAACAAAAAAACGTCCCAAAAACGTCTTTGATTTTAGGTCAAAACGGCAACCGGCATCATAGCGTGCATAGTCAGTATATTACCCACTATCTATATATTAATACGCTAACAAAATTTCCATACAATCAATTGACAGGCTGTTTCGCATACTTAGCATACGTAAAATCATATAAAAGTTATATGAACCGATTCGTATTGATCAGCCGCAATGCATAGGCCTATTTTTGTTAACAAATATTACTCTATTTGTTTAAAAGTTTTTTGTAAATTCGAACAATTCATACAAATATCGTAAGTTATTTTCGTGCTCAAGCGCGCCATCTTTGGGAACAATTATCTAGTTTTCTAATGCGAATTTCAAAGACCAAAACCTTTATGCACAAGCGCGCCGTCTTTGGGAACAATCTATATATTAATACGCTAACAAAATTTCCATACAATCAATTGACAGGCTGTTTCGCATACTTAGCATACGTAAAATCATATCAAAGTTATATGAATCGATTCGTATTGATCAGCCGCAGTGCATAGGCCTATTTTTGTTAACAAATATTACTCTATTTGTTTATAATTAATAGAAAAAGTTTTTTGTAAATTCGAACAATTCATACAAATATCGTAAGTCATTTTCGTGCACAAGCGCGCCATCTTTGGGAACAATTATCTAAGTTTTCTAATGCGAATTTCAAAGACCTAAACCTTTATGCACAAGCGCGCCGTCTTTGGGAACAGTTGTCTAAGTTTTCTAATGTGAATTTCAAATTTTATGTATACTCGCTAAATTCGAAAGCACAAATGTTTCACCTACATACAAATATGGTTCCCCATTGTAGCCGCTTACCTATAATAGTCTCTACCAAAATCCTAAAAAATTGTTCCAAAATAATTTGTAGCGTACCAAAAAATCTTAAATAGAATTAATTTTTGACCGGCCCATTTTTTGTGGCAAATTTCACTTAAACGTAAATACATAAGTCTTTATTTAACAGATTCTTTGTTTTTTATTTTAGTTGTTTTCAAAAAAACATGAAATCACAAATAATGAGTTAACTTTAGTTGAAACTAACTAATTTATTTATAACAATTAATGGCAAATTTGCCCGAAAATGTTTTTGCATTTGCAGATTTAATCCTCATTTTAGATAAAGTACGTCTTATACTGACGAAAAAAAAAAGTTACAAAAATATAACATTAAATTTTTTATATTGCCTTTTATGCTAATTTATTTTAGTTCTTATTTTATTTTATTTTATTATGTATTCTCTTATTTCAAATTGGTTTATTATTATTTAACTGCAACTTGACTGAATCGGAAAATTTCACGTTGTATATTAAATGAAACAAAAAAACATCCCAAGAACATCTTTGATTTTAGGTCAAAACGGCAACCGGCATCATAGCGTGCATAGTTAGTATATTACCCACTATCTATATATTAATACGCTAACAAAATTTCCATACAATCAATTGACAGGCTGTTTCGCATGCTTAGCATACGTAGAATCATATAAAATTTATATGAATCGATTCGTATTGATCAGCCGCAGTGCATAGGGCTATTTTTGTTAACATATATTACTATATTTGTTTATAATTAATAGAAAAATTTTTGTAAATTCGAACAATTCATACAAATATCGTAAGTCATTTTCGTGCACAAGCGCGCCATCTTTGGGAACAATTATCTAAGTTTTCTAATGCGAATTTCAAAGACCTAAACCTTTATGCACAAGCGCGCCGTCTTTGGGAACAATTGTCTAAGTTTTCTAATGTGAATTTCAAATTTTATGTATACTCGCTAAATTCGAAAGCACAAATGTTTCACCTACATACAAATATGGTCCCCCTTTGTAGCCGCTTACCTATAATAGTCTCTACCAAAATCCTAAAAAATTGTTCCAAAATAATTTGTAGCGTACCAAAAAATCTTAAATAGAATAATTTTTGACCGGCCCATTTTATGTGGCAAATTTCACTTAAACGTAAATACATAAGTCTTTATTTAACATATTCTTTGTTTTTTATTTTTGTTGTTTTCAAAAAAACATGAAATCACAAATAATGAGTTAATTTTAGTTGAAACTAACTAATTTATTTATAACAATTAATGGCAAATTTGCCCGAAAATATTTTTGCATTTGCAGATTTAATCCTCATTTTAGATAAAGTACGTCTTATACTGAACGAAAAAAAAAGTTACAAAAATATAACATTAAATTTTTTATATTGCCTTTTATGCTAATTTATTTTAGTTCTTATTTTATTTTTTTATATATTCTCTTATTTCAAATTGGTTTATTATTATTTAACTGCAACTTGACTGAATCGGAAAATTTCACGTTGTATATTAAACGAAACAAAAGAACGTCCCAAAAACGTCTTTGATTTTAGGTCAAAACGCTAACCGGCATCATAGCGTGCATAGTCTATCTGTATATTACTACGCTAACAAAATTTCCATACAATCAATTTCAGGCTGTTTCGCATACTTAGCATACGTAAAATCATATAAAAGTTATATGAATCGATTCGTATTGATCAGCCGCAGTGCATAGGCCTATTTTTGTTAACAAATATTACTCTATTTGTTTATAATTAATAGAAAAAGTTTTTTGTAAATTCGAACAATTCATGCAAATATCGTAAGTCATTTTCGTGCACAAGCGCGCCATCTTTGGGAACAATTATCTAAGTTTTCTAATGCGAATTTCAAAGACCTAAACCTTTATGCACAAGCGCGCCGTCTTTGGGAACAATTGTCTAACTTTTCTAATGTGAATTTAAAATTTTATGTATACTCGCTAAATTCGAAAGCACAAATGTTTCACCTACATACAAATATGGTTCCCCATTGTAGCCGCTTACCTATAATAGTCTCTACCAAAATCCTAAAAAATTGTTCCAAAATAATTTGTAGCGTACCAAAAAATCTTAAATATAATTAATTTTTGACCGGCCCATTTTTTGAGGCAAATTTCACTTAAACGTAAATACATAAGTCTTTATTTAACAGATTCTTTGTTTTTTATTTTAGTTGTTTTCAAAAAAACATGAAATCACAAATAATGAGTTAACTTTAGTTGAAACTAACTAATTTATTTATAACAATTAATGGCAAATTTGCCCGAAAATGTTTTTGCATTTGCAGATTTAATCCTCATTTTAGATAAAGTACGTCTTGTACTAAACGAAAAAAAAAAAGTTACAAAAATATAACATTAACTTTTTTATATTGCCTTTTATGCTAATTTATTTTAGTTCTTATTTTATTTTATTATATATTCTCTTATTTCAAATTGGTTTATTATTATTTATCTGCAACTTGACTGAATCGGAAAATTTCACGTTGTATATTAAACGAAACAAAAAAACGTACCAAAACGTCTTTGATTTTAAGTTAAAACGGCAACCGGCATCATAGCGTGCATAGTCAGTATATTACCCACTATCTATATATTAATACGCTAACAAAATTTCCATACAATCAATTGACAGGCTGTTTCTCATACTTAGCATACGTAAAATCATATAAAAGTTATATGAATCGATTCGTATTGATCAGCCGCAGTGCATAGGCCTATTTTTGTTAACAAATATACCTCTATTTGTTTATAATTAATAGAAAAATTTTTTTTTGTAAATTCGAACAACTCATACAAATATCGTAAGTTATTTTCGTGCACAAGCGCGCCATCTTTGGGAACAATTATCTAAGTTTTCTAATGCGAATTTCAAAGACCTAAACCTTTATGCACAAGCGCGCCGTCTTTGGGAACAGTTGTCTAAGTTTTCTAATGTGAGTTTCAAATTTTATGTATACTCGCTAAATTCGAAAGCACAAATGTTTCACCTACATACAAATATGGTTCCCCATTGTAGCCGCTTACCTATAATAGTCTCTACCAAAATCCTAAAAAATTGTTCCAAAATAATTTGTAGCGTACCAAAAAATCTTAAATAGAATTAATTTTTGACCGGCACATTTTATGTGGCAAAGTTCACTTAAACGTAAATACATAAGTCTTTATTTAACATATTCTTTGTTTTTTATTTTAGTTGTTTTCAAAAAAACATGAAATCACAAATAATGAGTTAACTTTAGTTGAAACTAACTAATTTATTTATAACAATTAATGGCAAATTTGCCCGAAAATATTTTTTCATTTGCAGATTTAAACCTCATTTTAGATAAAGTACGTCTTTTCTGAACGAAAAAAAAAAAGTTACAAAAATATAACATTAAATTTTTTATATTGCCTTTTATGCTAATTTATTTTAGTTCTTATTTTATTTTATTATATATTCTCTTATCTCAAATTGGTTTATTTATTTATCTGCAACTTGACTGAATCGGAAAATTTCACGTTGTATATTAAACGAAACAAAAAAACGTCCCAAAACGTCTTTGATTTTAAGTTAAAACGGCAACCGGCATTATAGCGTGCATAGTCAGTATATTACCCACTATCTATATATTAATACGCTAACCAAATTTCCATACAATCAATTGACAGGCTGTTTCGCATACTTATACGTAAAATCATATAAAAGTTATATGAATCGATTCGTATTGATCAGCCGCAGTGCATAGGCCTATTTTTGTTAACAAATATTACTCTATTTGTTTATAATTAATAGACAAAAATTTTTTTGTAAATTCGAACAACTCATACAAATATCGTAAGTTATTTTCGTGCACAAGCGCGCCATCTTTGGGAACAATTATCTAAGTTTTCTAATGCGAATTTCAAAGACCTAAACTTTTATGCACAAGCGCGCCGTCTTTGGGAACAATTGTCTAACTTTTCTAATGTGAATTTCAAATTTTATGTATACTCGCTAAATTCGAAAGCACAAATGTTTCACCTACATACAAATATGGTTCCCCATTGTAGCCGTTTACCTATAATAGTCCCTACCAAAATCCTAAAAAATTGTTCCAAAATAATTTGTAGCGTACCAAAAAATCTTAAATAGAATTAATTTTTGACCGGCCCATTTTTTGTGGCAAATTTCACTTAAACGTAAATACATAAGCCTTTATTTAACAGATTCTTTGTTTTTTATTTTATTTGTTTTCAAAAAAACATGAAATCACAAATAATGAGTTAACTTTAGTTGAAACTAACTAATTTATTTATAACAAATAATGGCAAATATGCCCGAAAATGTTTTTGCATTTGCAGATTTAATCCTCATTTTAGATAAAGTACGTCTTATACTGAACGAAAAAAAAGTTACAAAAATATAACACTAAATTTTTTATATTGCCTTTTATGCTAATTTATTTTAGTTCTTATTTTATTTTATTATATATTCTCTTACTTCAAATTGGTTTATTATTATTTAACTGCAACTTGACTGAATCGGAAAATTTCACGTTGTATATTAAACGAAACAAAAAAACGTCCCAAAAACGTCTTTGATTTTAGGTCAAAACGGCAACCGGCATCATAGCGTGCATAGTCAGAATATTACCCACTATCTATATATTAATACGCTAACAAAATTTCCATACAATCAATTGACAGGCTGTTTCGCATACTTAGCATACGTAAAATCATATAAAAGTTATATGAACCGATTCGTATTGATCAGCCGCAATGCATAGGCCTATTTTTGTTAACAAATATTACTCTATTTGTTTAAAAGTTTTTTGTAAATTCGAACAATTCATACAAATATCTTTGGGAACAATTATCTAGTTTTCTAATGCGAATTTCAAAGACCAAAACCTTTATGCACAAGCGCGCCGTCTTTGGGAACAATCTATATATTAATACGCTAACAAAATTTCCATACAATCAATTGACAGGCTGTTTCGCATACTTAGCATACGTAAAATCATATAAAAGTTATATGAATCGATTCGTATTGATCAGCCGCAGTGCATAGGCCTATTTTTGTTAACAAATATTATTCTATTTGTTTATAATTAATAGAAAATAATTTTTTTGTAAATTCGAACAACTCATACAAATATCGTAAGTTATTTTCGTGCACAAGCGCGCCATCTTTGGGAACAATTATCTAAGTTTTCTAATGCGAATTTCAAAGACCTAAACTTGTATGCAAGTTAATTTTACATAGATTTTCCGTTCATTTAAATTAAGCAAGTTACATTTAAACACGACGACTCTTTATTAATTAACAATTTGGATCATTTAGTTTTACAATTATATTTATTACGATGCAACTCGCCTTTTACATGTCCACTTTTATAATGCTGATCAATGACCAAGAACTTTTTGTTCGCAGTTGCTGATTTTCTTTTTCAAATTTACTGCGCATGTCCCAAAAACTAAATCGATGCTCACAACTGGTGGAAACTGGATTAATTCACCTTCAACTAACCTATGCTATTCTTGCAAAGGTGACGGTAGCTTTGTACTTGATAATCTTCATTATCGCTGGAAATATGAACAATAGGCAACGGTATGGGAAATTTGTTTGTTTGCTGCTAATAAGTGCAAAGATGCTGACTGCGTTTGAATATAGCAGTTGCCGAAGCGCGTCGTCTTTGGGACCAATTGTCTAACTTTTCTAATGTGAATTTCAAATTTTATGTATACTCGCTAAATTCGAAAGCACAAATGTTTCACCTACATACAAATATGGTTCCCCATTGTAGCCGCTTACCTATAATAGTCTCTACCAAAATCCTAAAAAATTGTTCCAAAATAATTTGTAGCGTACCAAAAAATCTTAAATAGAATTAATTTTTGACTGGCCCATTTTATGTGGCAAATTTCACTTAAACGTAAATACATAAGTCTTTATTTAACAGATTCTTTGTTTTTTATTTTAGTTGTTTTCAAAAAAAAATGAAATCACAAATAATGAGTTAACTTTAGTTGAAACTAACTAATTTATTTATAACAATTAATGGCAAATTTGCCCGAAAATATTTTTGCATTTGCAGATTTAATCCTCATTTTAGATAAAGTACGTATTATACTGAACGAAAAAAAAAGTTACAAAAATATAACATTAAATTTTTTATATTGCCTTTTATGCTAATTTATTTTAGTTCTTATTTTATTTTTTTATATATTCTCTTATTTCAAATTGGTTTATTATTATTTAACTGCAACTTGACTGAATCGGAAAATTTCACGTTGTATATTAAACGAAACAAAAAAACGTCCCAAAACGTCTTTGATAATAACGTCTGTGATATAAACTGTAAGATTTAATAATTTAGGTGTAAAGTTTTAATGTTAAAAATATATAATTATGTACAATATAGAATTTTTTGTCGCAGACGAAAAAGCCTAATTATCGTTTAAGCTTACAATGAATTTATAAAGTGTTATATTTCTTTAGAGTCAATTTATTGTTTACTTTTTAGTTAATTTTATTAACCAAAATAATAAAAGCTTATTTTTAAAAAAGTTTTTTTTTCTTTAATTTTATTTTAGATAAAGTACGTCTTATACTGAACGAAAAAAAAAAAGTTACAAAAATATAACATTAACTTTTTATATTGACTTTTATGCTAATTTATTTTAGTTCTTATTTTATTTTATTATATATTCTCTTATTTCAAATTGGTTTATTATTATTTATCTGCAACTTGACTGAATTGGAAAATTTCACGTTGTATATTAAACGAGACAAAAAAACGTCCCAAAACGTCTTTGATTTTAAGTTAGAACGGCAACCGGCATCATAGCGTGCATAGTCAGTATATTACCCACTATCTATATATTAATATGCTAACAAAATTTCCCTACAATCAATTGACAGGCTGTTTCGCATACTTAGCATACGTAAAATCATATAAAAGTTATATGAATCGATTCGTATTGATCAGCCGCAGTGCATAGGCCTATTTTTGTTAACAAATATTACTCTATTTGTTTATAATTAATAGAAAAAGTTTTTTGTAAATTCGAACAATTCATACAAATATCGTAAGTCATTTTCGTGCACAAGCGCGCCATCTTTGGGAACAATTATCTAAGTTTTCTAATGCGAATTTCAAAGACCTAAACCTTTATGCACAAGCGCGCCGTCTTTGGGAACAATTGTCTAACTTTTCTAATGTGAATTTCAAATTTTATGTATACTCGCTAAATTCGAAAGCACAAATCTTTCACCTACATACAAATATGGTTCCCCATTGTAGCCGCTTACCTATAATAGTCTCTACCAAAATCCCAAAAAATTGTTCCAAAATAATTTGTAGCGTACCAAAAAATCTTAAATAGAATTAATTTTTGACCGGCCCATTTTTTGTGGCAAATTTCACTTAAACGTAAATACATAAGTCTTTATTTAACAGATTCTTTGTTTTTTATTTTAGTTGTTTTCAAAAAAACATGAAATCACAAATAATGAGTTAACTTTAGTTGAAACTAACTAATTTATTTATAACAATTAATGGCAAATTTGCCCGAAAATGTTTTTGCATTTGCAGATTTAATCCTCAATTTAGATAAAGTACGTCTTATACTGAACGAAAAAAAAAGTTACAAAAATATAACATTAAATTTTTTATATTGCCTTTTATACTAATTTATTTTAGTTCTTATTTTATTTTATTATATATTCTCTTATTTCAAATTGGTTTATTATTATTTAACTGCAACTTGACTGAATCGGAAAATTTCACGTTGTATATTAAACGAAACAAAAAAACGTCCCAAAAACGTCTTTGATTTTAGGTCAAAACGGCAACCGGCATCATAGCGTGCATAGTCAGTATATTACCCACTATCTATATATTAATACGCTAACAAAATTTCCATAGAATCAATTTACAGGCTGTTTCGCATATTTAGCATACGTAAAATCATACAAAAGTTATATAAATCGATTCGTATTGATCAGCCGCAGTGCATAGGCCTATTTTTGTTAACAAATATACTCTATTTGTTTATAATTAATAGAAAAATTTTTTTGTAAATTCGAACAATTCATACAAATATCGTAAGTCATTTTTGTGCACAAGCGCGCCATCTTTGGGAACAATTATCTAAGTTTTCTAATGCGAATTTCAAAGACCTAAACCTTTATGCACAAGCGCGCCGTCTTTGGGAACAATTGTCTAAGTTTTCTAATGTGAATTTCAAATTTTATGTATACTCGCTAAATTCGAAAGCACAAATGTTTCACCTACATACAAATATGGCTCCCCATTGTAGCCGCTTACCTATAATAGTCTCTACCAAAATCCTAAAAAATTGTTCCAAAATAATTTGTAGCGTACCAAAAAAGCTTGAATAGAATTAATTTTTGACCGGCCCATTTTTTGTGGCAAATTTCACTTAAACGTAAATAGATAAGTCTTTATTTAACAGATTCTTTGTTTTTTATTTTAGTTGTTTTCAAAAAAACATGAAATCACAAATAATGAGTTAACTTTAGTTGAAACTAACTAACTTATTTATAACAATTAATGGCAAATTTGCCCGAAAATGTTTTTGCATTTGCAGATTTAATCCTCATTTTAGATAAAGTACGTCTTATACTGAACGAAAAAAAAAAGTTACAAAAATATAACATTAAATTTTTTATACTGCCTTTTATGCTAATTTATTTTAGTTCTTATTTTATTTTATTATATATTCTCTTATTTCAAATTGGTTTATTATTATTTAACTGCAACTTGACTGAATCGGAAAATTTCACGTTGTATATTAAACGAAACAAAAAAACGTCCCAAAAACGTCTTTGATTTTAGGTCAAAACGGCAACCGGCATCATAGCGTGCATAGTCAGTATATTACCCACTATCTATATATTAATACGCTAACAAAATTTCCATACAATCAATTGACAGGCTGTTTCGCATACTTAGCATACGTAAAATCATATAAAAGTTATATGAATCGATTCGTATTGATCAGCCGCAGTGCATAGGCCTATTTTTGTTAACAAATATTACTCTATTTGTTTATAATTAATAGAATTTTTTTTTTGTAAATTCGAACAATTCATACAAATATCGTAAGTCATTTTCGTGCACAAGCGCGCCATCTTTGGGAACAATTATTTAAGTTTTCTAATGCGAATTTCAAAGACCTAAACCTTTATGCACAAGCGCGCCGTCTTGGGGAACAATTGTCTAAGTTTTCTAATGTGAATTTCAAATTTTATGTATACCCGCTAAATTCGAAAGCACAAATGTTTCACCTACATACAAACATGGTTCCCCATTGTAGCCGCTTACCTATAATAGTCTCTACCAAAATCCTAAAAAATTGTTCCAAAATAATTTGTAGCGTACTAAAAAATCTTAAGTAGAATTAATTTTTGACCGGCCCATTTTTTGTGGCAAATTTCACTTAAACGTAAATACATAAGTCTTTATTTAACAGATTCTTTGTTTTTTATTTTAGTTGTTTTCAAAAAAACATGAAATCACAAATAATGAGTTAACTTTAGTTGAAACTAACTAATTTTTTTATAACAATTAATGTCAAATTTGCCCGAAAATGTTTTTGCATTTGCAGATTTAATCCTCATTTTAGATAAAGTACGTCTTATACTGAACGAAAAAAAAAAAAGTTACAAAAATATAACATTAAATTTTTTATATTGCCTTTTATGCTAATTTATTTTAGTTCTTATTTTATTTTATTATATATTCTCTTACTTCAAATTGGTTTATTATTATTTAACTGCAACTTGACTGAATCGGAAAATTTCACGTTGTATATTAAACGAAACAAAAAGCCGTCCCAAAAACGTCTTTGATTTTAGGTCAAAACGGCAAACGGCATCATAGCGTGCATAGTCAGTATATTACCCACTATCTATATATTAATACGCTAACAAAATTTCCATACAATCAATTGACAGGCTGTTTCGCATACTTAGCATACGTAAAATCATATAAAAGTTATATGAACCGATTCGTATTGATCAGCCGCAATGCATAGGCCTATTTTTGTTAACAAATATTACTCTATTTGTTTACAATTAATAGAAAAAGTTTTTTGTAAATTCGAACAATTCATACAAATATCGTAAGTTATTTTCGTGCACAAGCGCGCCATCTTTGGGAACAATTATCTAACTTTTCTAATGCGAATTTCAAAGACCAAAACCTTTATGCACAAGCGCGCCGTCTTTGCGAACAATCTATATATTAATACGCTAACAAAATTTCCATACAATCAATTGACAGGCTGTTTTGCATACTTAGCATACGTAAAATCATATCAAAGTTATATGAATCGATTCGTATTGATCAGCCGCAGTGCATAGGCCTATTTTTGTTAACAAATATTACTCTATTTGTTTATAATTAAAAGAAAAAGTTTTTTGTAAATTCGAACAATTCATACAAATATCGTAAGTCATTTTCGTGCACAAGCGCGCCGTCTTTGGGAACAGTTGTCTAAGTTTTCTAATGTGAATTTCAAATTTTATGTATACTCGCTAAATTCGAAAGCACAAATGTTTCACCTACATACAAATATGGTTCCCCATTGTAGCCGCTTACCTATAATAGTCTCTACCAAAATCCTAAAAAATTGTTCCAAAATAATTTGTAGCGTACCAAAAAATCTTAAATAGAATTAATTTTTGACCGGCCCATTTTTTGTGGCAAATTTCACTTAAACGTAAATACATAAGTCTTTATTTAACAGATTCTTTGTTTTTTATTTTAGTTGTTTTCAAAAAAACATGAAATCACAAATAATGAGTTAACTTTAGTTGAAACTAACTAATTTATTTATAACAATTAATGGCAAATTTGCCCGAAAATGTTTTTGCATTTGCAGATTTAATCCTCATTTTAGATAAAGTACGTCTTATACTGAACGAAAAAAAAAAGTTACAAAAATATAACATTAAATTTTTTATATTGCCTTTTATGCTAATTTATTTTAGTTCTTATTTTATTTTATTATATATTCTCTTATCTCAAATTGGTTTATTTATTTATCTGCAACTTGACTGAATCGGAAAATTTCACGTTGTATATTAAACGAAACAAAAAAACGTCCCAAAACGTCTTTGATTTTAAGTTAAAACGGCAACCGGCATCATAGCGTGCATAGTCAGTATATTACCCACTATCTATATATTAATACGCTAACAAAATTTCCATACAATCAATTGACAGGCTGTTTCGCATACTTATCATACGTAAAATCATATAAAAGTTATATGAATCGATTCGTATTGATCAGCCGCAGTGCATAGGCCTATTTTTGTTAACAAATATTACTCTATTTGTTTATAATTAATAGAAAAAGTTTTTTGTAAATTCGAACAATTCATACAAATATCGTAAGTCATTTTCGTGCACAAGCGCGCCATCTTTGGGCACAGTTATCTAAGTTTTCTAATGCGAATTTCAAAGACCTAAACCTTTATGCACAAGCGCGCCGTCTTTGGGAACAATTGTCTAACTTTTCTAATGTGAATTTCAAATTTTATGTATACTCGCTAAATTCGAAAGCACAAATGTTTCACCTACATACAAATATGGTTCCCCATTGTAGCCGCTTACCTATAATAGTCTCTACCAAAATCCTAAAAAATTGTTCCAAAATAATTTGTAGCGTACCAAAAAATCTTAAATAGAATTAATTTTTGACCGTCCCATTTTTTGAGGCAAATTTCACTTAAACGTAAATACATTAGTCTTTATTTAACAGATTCTTTGTTTTTTATTTTAGTTGTTTTCAAAAAAACATGAAATCACAAATAATGAGTTAACTTTAGTTGAAACTAACTAATTTATTTATAACAATTAATGGCAAATTTGCCCGAAAATGTTTTTGCATTTGCAGATTTAATCCTCATTTTAGATAAAGTACGTCTTATACTGAACGAAAAAAAAAAGTTACAAAAATATAACATTAACTTTTTTATATTGCCTTTTATGCTAATTTATTTTAGTTCTTATTTTATTTTATTATATATTCTCTTATTTCAAATTGGTTTATTATTATTTATCTGCAACTTGACTGAATCGGAAAATTTCATGTTGTATATTAAACGAAACAAAAAAACGTCCCAAAACCTCTTTGATTTTAAGTTAAAACGGCAACCGGCATCATAGCGTGCATAGTCAGTATATTACCCACTATCTATATATTAATACGCTAACAAAATTTCCATACAATCAATTGACAGGCTGTTTCGCATACTTAGCATACGTAAAATCATATAAAAGTTATATGAATCGATTCGTATTGATCAGCCGCAGTGCATAGGCCTATTTTTGTTAACAAATATTACTCTATTTGTTTATAATTAATAGAAAAAGTTTTTTATAAATTCGAACAATTCATACAAATATCGTAAGTCATTTTCGTGCACAAGCGCGCCATCTTTGGGAACAATTATCTAAGTTTTCTAATGCGAATTTCAAAGACCTAAACCTTTATGCACAAGCGCGCCGTCTTTGGGAACAATTGTCTAACTTTTCTAATGTGAATTTCAAATTGTATGTATACTCGCTAAATTCGAAAGCACAAATGTTTCACCTACATACAAATATGGTTCCCCATTGTAGCCGCTTACCTATAATAGTCTCTACCAAAATCCTAAAAAATTGTTCCAAAATAATTTGTAGCGTACCAAAAAATCTTAAATATAATTAATTTTTGACCGGCCCATTTTTTGAGGCAAATTTCACTTAAACGTAAATACATAAGTCTTTATTTAACAGATTCTTTGTTTTTTATTTTAGTTGTTTTCAAAAAAACATGAAATCACAAATAATGAGTTAACTTTAGTTGAAACTAACTAATTTATTTATAACAAATAATGGCAAATTTGCCCGAAAATGTTTTTGCATTTGCAGATTTAATCCTCATTTTAGATAAAGTACGTCTTATACTGAACGAAAAAAAAAGTTACAAAAATATAACACTAAATTTTTTATATTGCCTTTTATGCTAATTTATTTTAGTTCTTATTTTATTTTATTATATATTCTCTTACTTCAAATTGGTTTATTATTATTTAACTGCAACTTGACTGAATCGGAAAATTTCACGTTGTATATTAAACGAAACAAAAAAACGTCCCAAAAACGTATTTGATTTTAGGTCAAAACGGCAACCGGCATCATAGCGTGCATAGTCAGTATATTACCCACTATCTATATATTAATACGCTAACAAAATTTCCATACAATCAATTGACAGGCTGTTTCGCATACTTAGCATACGTAAAATCATATAAAAGTTATATGAACCGATTCGTATTGATCAGCCGCAATGCATAGGCCTATTTTTGTTAACAAATATTACTCTATTTGTTTAAAAGTTTTTTGTAAATTCGAACAATTCATACAAATATCGTAAGTTATTTTCGTGCACAAGCGCGCCATATTTGGGAACAATTATTTAGTTTTCTAATGCGAATTTCAAAGACCAAAACCTTTATGCACAAGCGCGCCGTCTTTCGGAACAATCTATATATTAATACGCTAACAAAATTTCCATACAATCAATTGACAGGCTGTTTCGCATACTTAGCATACGTAAAATCATATCAAAGTTATATGAATCGATTCGTATTGATCAGCCGCAGTGCATAGGCCTATTTTTGTTAACAAATATTACTCTATTTGTTTATAATTAATAGAAAAAGTTTTTTGTAAATTCGAACAATTCATACAAATATCGTAAGTCATTTTCGTGCACAAGCGCGCCATCTTTGGGAACAATTATCTAAGTTTTCTAATGCGAATTTCAAAGACCTAAACCTTTATGCACAAGCGCGCCGTCTTTGGGAACAGTTGTCTAAGTTTTCTAATGTGAATTTCAAATTTTATGTATACTCGCTAAATTCGAAAGCACAAATGTTTTACCTACATACAAATATGGTTCCCCATTGTAGCCGCTTACCTATAATAGTCTCTACCAAAATCCTAAAAAATTGTTCCAAAATAATTTGTAGCGTACCAAAAAATCTTAAATAGAATTAATTTTTGACCGGCCCATTTTTTGTGGCAAATTTCACTTAAACGTAAATACATAAGTCTTTATTTAACAGATTCTTTGTTTTTTATTTTAGTTGTTTTCAAAAAAACATGAAATCACAAATAATGAGTTAACTTTAGTTGAAACTAACTAATTTATTTATAACAATTAATAGCAAATTTGCCCGAAAATGTTTTTGCATTTGCAGATTTAATCCTCATTTTAGATAAAGTACGTCTTATACTGACGAAAAAAAAAGTTACAAAAATATAACATTAAATTTTTTATATTGCCTTTTATGCTAATTTATTTTAGTTCTTATTTTATTTTATTTTATTTTATTATATATTCTCTTATTTCAAATTGGTTTATTATTATTTAACTACAACTTGACTGAATCGGAAAATTTCACGTTGTATATTAAACGAAACAAAAAAACATCCCAAGAACATCTTTGATTTTTGGTCAAAACGGCAACCGGCATCATAGCGTGCATAGTTAGTATATTACCCACTATCTATATATTAATACGCTAACAAAATTTCCATACAATCAATTGACAGGCTGTTTCGCATGCTTAGCATACGTAGAATCATATAAAATTTATATGAATCGATTCGTATTGATCAGCCGCAGTGCATAGGGCTATTTTTGTTAACAAATATTACTATATTTGTTTATAATTAATAGAAAAAATTTTGTTAATTCGAACAATTCATACAAATATCGTAAGTCATTTTCGTGCACAAGTGCGCCATCTTTGGGAACAATTATCTAAGTTTTCTAATGCGAATTTCAAAGACCTAAACCTTTATGCACAAGCGCGCCGTCTTTGGGAACAATTGTCTAAGTTTTCTAATGTGAATTTCAAATTTTATGTATACTCGCTAAATTTGAAAGCACAAATGTTTCACCTACATACAAATATGGTCCCCCTTTGTAGCCACTTACCTATAATAGTCTCTACCAAAATCCTAAAAAATTGTTCCAAAATAATTTGTAGCGTACCAAAAAATCTTAAATAGAATAATTTTTGACCGGCCCATTTTTTGTGGCAAATTTCACTTAAACGTAAATACATTAGTCTTTATTTAACAGATTCTTTGTTTTTTATTTTAGTTGTTTTCAAAAAAACATGAAATCACAAATAATGAGTTAACTTTAGTTGAAACTAACTAATTTATTTATAACAATTAATGGCAAATTTGCCCGAAAATGTTTTTGCATTTGCAGATTTAATCCTCATTTTAGATAAAGTACGTCTTATACTGAACGAAAAAAAAAAGTTACAAAAATATAACATTAACTTTTTTATATTGCCTTTTATGCTAATTTATTTTAGTTCTTATTTTATTTTATTATATATTCTCTTATTTCAAATTGGTTTATTATTATTTATCTGCAACTTGACTGAATCGGAAAATTTCACGAAACAAAAAAACGTCCCAAAACCTCTTTGATTTTAAGTTAAAACGGCAACCGGCACCATAGCGTGCATAGTCAGTATATTACCCACTATCTATATATTAATACGCTAACAAAATTTCCATACAATCAATTGACAGGCTGTTTCGCATACTTAGCATACGTAAAATCATATAAAAGTTATATGAATCGATTCGTATTGATCAGCCGCAGTGCATAGGCCTATTTTTGTTAACAAATATTACTCTATTTGTTTATAATTAATAGAAAAAGTTTTTTGTAAATTCGAACAATTCATACAAATATCGTAAGTCATTTTCGTGCACTAGCGCGCCATCTTTGGGAACAATTATCTAAGTTTTCTAATGCGAATTTCAAAGACCTAAACCTTTATGCACAAGCGCGCCGTCTTTGGGAACAATTGTCTAACTTTTCTAATGTGAATTTCAAATTTTATGTATACTCGCTAAATTCGAAAGCACAAATGTTTCACCTACATACAAATATGGCTCCCCATTGTAGCCGCTTACCTATAATAGTCTCTACCAAAATCCTAAAAAATTGTTCCAAAATAATTTGTAGCGTACCAAAAAATCTTAAATATAATTAATTTTTGACCGGCCCATTGTTTGAGGCAAATTTCACTTAAACGTAAATACATAAGTCATTATTTAACAGATTCTTTGTTTTTTATTTTAGTTGTTTTCAAAAAAACATGAAATCACAAATAATGAGTTAACTTTAGTTGAAACTAACTAATTTATTTATAACAATTAATGGCAAATTTGCCCGAAAATGTTTTTGCATTTGCAGATTTAATCCTCATTTTAGATAAAGTACGTCTTATACTGAACGAAAAAAAAAAGTTACAAAAATATAACATTAACTTTTTTATATTGCCTTTTATGCTAATTTATTTTAGTTCGTATTTTATTTTATTATATATTCTCTTATTTCAAATTGGTTTATTATTATTTATCTGCAACTTGACTGAATCGGAAAATTTCACGTTGTATATTAAACGAAACAAAAAAACGTACCAAAACGTCTTTGATTTTAAGTTAAAACGGCAACCGGCAACATAGCGTGCATAGTCAGTATATTACCCACTATCTATATATTAATACGCTAACAAAATTTCCATACAATCAATTGACAGGCTGTTTCGCATACGTAAAATCATATAAAAGTTATATGAATCGATTCGTATTGATCAGCCGCAGTGCATAGGCCTATTTTTGTTAACAAATATTACTCTATTTGTTTATAATTAATAGAAAAAAATTTTTTTGTAAATTCGAACAACTCATACAAATATCGTAAGTTATTTTCGTGCACAAGCGCGCCATCTTTGGGAACAATTATCTAAGTTTTCTAATGCGAATTTCAAAGACCTAAACTTTTATGCACAAGCGCGCCGTCTTTGGGACCAATTGTCTAACTTTTCTAATGTGAATTTCAAATTTTATGTATACTCGCTAAATTCGAAAGCACAAATCTTTCACCTGCATACAAATATGGTTCCCCATTGTAGCTTTGGTGGTTAACCAAATATTTAAATATTTATTTTTTAAAAATATTATGTTATTTATTTGAAGTATAAAATATTATTTTTGTTTATTTTTGAGTTTAGATATTTTCCAACTAATTAGAATTTTCTTTTTTTGAAGTTATTCAAAATTTTAAGTTAACACGAAAACTCAATTAAAATTATTTTAAAAATTAAAGTAAAGAGTACAAAGTAGTTAGATATAGAAAATAAAAATTTTCTATATAATTTTGAATAATTTATTTAAACTTTATTTTTTTAAAAGATATTTTTGATGACTCAAAATATTTTAAATTTTTGATAATTAAAAAATAACTTATATAATAAGAATAAATTTAAAATATAACAAGTATATTTGTTATAAGTAGATAACTCTACAGTAGCCGCTTACCTATAATAGTCTCTACCAAAATCCTAAAAAATTGTTCCAAAATAATTTGTAGCGTACCAAAAAATCTTAAATAGAATTAATTTTTGACCGGCCCATTTTTTGTGGCAAATTTCACTTAAACGTAAATACATAAGTCTTTATTTAACAGATTCTTTGTTTTTTATTTTAGTTGTTTTCACAAATAATGAGTTAACTTTAGTTGAAACTAACTAATTTATTTATAACAATTAATGGCAAATTTGCCCGAAAATGTTTTTGCATTTGCAGATTTAATCCTCATTTTAGATAAAGTACGTCTTATACTGAACGAAAAAAAAGTTACAAAAATATAACATAAAATTTTTTATATTGCCTTTTATGCTAATTTATTTTAGTTCTTATTTTATTTTATTATATATTCTCTTATTTCAAATTGGTTTATTATTATTTAACTGCAACTTGACTGAATCGGAAAATTTCACGTTGTATATTAAACGAAGCAAAAAAACGTCCCACAAACGTCTTTGATTTTAGGTCAAAACGGCAACCGGCATCATAGCGTGCATAGTCAGTATATTACCCACTATCTATATATTAATACGCTAACAAAATTTCCATACAATCAATTGACAGGCTGTTTCGCATACTTAGCAAACGTAAAATCATATAAAAGTTATATGAATCGATTCGTATTGATCAGCCGCAGTGCATAGGCCTATTTTTGTTAACAAATATTACTCTATTTGTTTATAATTAATAGACAAAGTTTTTTGTAAATTCGAACAATTCATACAAATATCGTAAGTCATTTTCGTGCACAAGCGCGCCATCTTTGGGAACAATTATCTAAGTTTTCTAATGCGAATTTCAAATTTTATGTATACTCGCTAAATTCGAAAGCACAAATGTTTCACCTACATACAAACATGGTTCCCCATTGTAGCCGCTTACCTATAATAGTCTCTACCAAAATCCTAAAAAATTTTTCCAAAATAATTTGTAGCGTACTAAAAAATCTTAAGTAGAATTAATTTTTGACCGGCCCATTTTTTGTGACAAATTTCACTTAAACGTAAATACATAAGTCTTTATTTAACAGATTCTTTGTTTTTTATTTTAGTTGTTTTCAAAAAAACATGAAATCACAAATAATGAGTTAACTTTAGTTGAAACTAACTAATTTTTGTATACCAATTAATGGCAAATTTGCCCGAAAATGTTTTTGCATTTGCAGATTTAATCCTCATTTTAGATAAAGTACGTCTTATACTGAACGAAAGAAAAAAGTTACAAAAATATAACATTAAATTTTTTATATTGCCTTTTATGCTAATTTATTTTAGTTCTTATTTTATTTTATTATATATTCTCTTACTTCAAATTGGTTTATTATTATTTAACTGCAACTTGACTGAATCGGAAAATTTCACGTTGTATATTAAACGAAACAAAAAAACGTCCCAAAACGTCTTTGATTTTAAGTTAAAACGGCAACCGGCATCATAGCGTTCATAGTCAGTATATTACCCACTATCTATATATTAATATGCTAACAAAATTTCCATACAATCAATTGACAGGCTGTTTCGCATATTTAGCATACGTAAAATCATATAAAAGTTACATATATAAATCGATTCGTATTGCTCAGCCGCAGTGCATAGGCCTATTTTTGTTAACAAATATTACTCTATTTGTTTACAATTAATAGAAAAAGTTTTTTGTAAATTCGAACAATTCATACAAATATCATAAGTCATTTTCGTGCACGTGTGTTTAAATTCTCTGATTAAAGCCAACAACATAAGCTATGCACACAAACCAAATCACACAATACAAAACATATACACGAAAACCAAAGACAAAATCAAAAGGAGCAACTACACAACGTAATCTACGAAATACCATGTTGGGGAGGAAAAGAGGGGGAATTTTGCGGGAAGGTATACATGGGACAAACAAAAAGATCGGTCAACACGCGAATAAATGAACACAGGTTAGACGCAAAAAACAACAAAACAACAAAAACGCTTTAACGCAGCACCTGACGGATTGCAAGCACACAGCTGATTTCGATAATGTAAAGATTTTGGACGTGGAGAACAGAATAAGAAGAAGGTTGACGTTAGAAGGGCTGCGCATACAACAAAATATATCGAAAGTTGTAAATTATCGAGAAGATGTAGACAGCATAAATTGCGCGTATGCAAGCGCCATCACATTAAATGGTTAGCTTTGAGAGGGAATGATGTCATAGTGTTTTATATTGTGTGGTTATTATCTACTGATGTAATGATATTATATTTAAATTTCATACAAAATTTGTGCATTAAGTAGCAAAAAGATGTAAGTCCAATATGTTCAAAACTGTGTATCGTCTTATGACTAAGCTAATTTCCAACAATTTATATGTTTTATAATAATGTCATTATAGAACTTTTGCTTATTCAATAATTTTTCAATAATTTTTCACATCATTGCGTTCTTGATGATGACTTCAGGTTGAATATCGATCAATTAAATATTTTTGAAAAGGAAAATAAACGTGTTTTATGTACTTTAAGGCCTCAAGCTCATCAAACCAATAAATTTAAAAAAATGTATCAAGATTTCAACTTCTTTACTATTGTTTTGAATTAATATTGATAATGGAAAAAAAAAATTTGAATATAAACCTCAAATTACCGCCTAAAGCGATACCACGAATTTACGTACACCAAATTTTGTGCATGCCCCTAATTTCGTGGTATACTGCGCATTTACATTTCAGCAGGAAAGCACTAATTTTTGGAGTGGAGTTATTTATGCGCGTATTTTTTCAAATAAATTTAAGAAAACTTCCTCAAACTTAATTCGATCTCTATTCGCTGATTATTGGGTTAATAACTTAATTTTATAGAAAAAATTACAAAAGCTCGTTACACAAAAGAAGATTTGACAGATGCGCTTAATGGTGTCACTAATGAAAAAAAATAAAAAACAAAAATAACAAAAAAAAAAAATGTTTAGTAATAATAAATAAAAGTAATTTTTAGAAAAGTAACAAGTTATATCAACTGAATCATTTTTTTATGGTTTATTTTTGTTTTAACCCTTTTTAATTTAATGTTATTTATTTCATATCAATAATGTCTTAAGTTCTAAGAAATATTAGATTTAATGAAACAATATAAAAAAACAACAAACAAAAAATCAAAAAGAAAACAACAATAAAAATAAAAAGTTTTTGAAAAGTACGTACATTAAACGAATTTTTTTTACTTATTTATTTTGGTCTTTTCATAAATAAAAAACAATAAAAAAAAAATAGTTTAAATTTTAAATTTCTGAATATGAATTTCAGTAAATCAATTTGTGTATCTTTAGGAATTTGCCTTTGAAATCAATTATAACTATTTTTTCAATAAAATTAGAGTTTAACTAAATACCACGATTTTAGGGACGCTCTACCACGGAATTAGGTACATCAGAAAATTTTTGCTACGAAATTATGTACATTTGAGGTACTCACACATTTTGATTTATATAAATTAGAACGTTTGTTAGGTTTGTTTGAAATTAGGTGGAAACTTATATTAATTGATCAATTAAATGGGAGAAATTTACTTTTTTAGTTTTCCTTCATTTGTTTTAATGCAAGAGAGGTAGAAATTCAGAAAAATCCTTAGTACCATGAAATTATGGACACTTACCTTAGTTGTTGATTTCAGACAAATAAATAAAAAATTAACAGCTGATAAATTCCCTTTGCCTAGAATAGATGATATTCTGGATCAATTAGGAAGAGCGAAATATTTCTCATCCCTAAATTTAATGTCAGGAACTCAGCCTAGAGTCAAGAGATATCACATCCTTTACAGCGGATAACGGTACTTATCGTTTCAAAAGATTACCTTATGGCCTCAAAGTAGCTCCAAACTCATTCCAGAGGATGATGACATTGGCATTCGCAGGTCTGAAACCATCACAAGCATTTTTATGCATGGACGGCCTAGTCGTATTAGGATGCTCCGAAAAACATATGATACAAAATTTAAGAAATGTCTTTTCAACTTGCAGAAAATATAATTTAAAATTACATTCCGGTAAATGTTTATTCTTCAGTCAAGAAGTTACTTATCTGAGATATAAATGCACAATTACTGGAATTTTACCAGACCCAAATAAATTTAAAATTGTTCAAATTTACCCAACTCCCAAAATTCCGATGAAGCAAAACGATTTGTCGCATTTTGTAAAAATGTAATTTTCAATTGGGCAGACGGCTGCGAGAAACCTTTTAGCTACCTAAAAAAAGCATTTATTAGTCCAAATATCCTACAATATCCCAATTTTGATAGAGAGTTCTTTATTACAACTGATGCAAGTGGTTATGCTTGCGGTGCTGTGCTAAGCCAAGAGTATGAAGGAAAACAATTACCCATTGCCTACGCCTCAAGATCATTTACAAAAGACGAAATAAATAAAGTCAGGATCGAAAAACAATTGGCGGCCATACATTGGGCCATTATATATTTTAGACCATATGTTTATGGCAGAAAATTCACAGTGAGAACGGATCATCGACCTTTAACATATTTATTCTCAATGAAAAATCCTTCATCTAAATTAACTAGAATTAGATTAGATTTGGAAGAGTGTGACTTTGGGGTGGAGTACATAGCCGGAAAAGAAAATTACGTGTCAGACGCTCTGTCACGAATAGATATCAATGATTTAAAAGAAATGTCAGTACAGGCATGTAAAATAATGAAAGCCACGACAAGATCGCAAACTAAAAAGAATTCCAGTAATAACAGTAATAGGAATGAAGAGAATAAAAGTCACATAGAGAACCCTATAGTATACGAAGCGCTTAATAAATGTGAAGTAAAAAGACTAGTCCAGCTCGTTTTCGATCCTCCGAAATTATATTTCAAAAAAGGAAAGAAAATTTGTAGTGAAATAAATATAGAGAATCAAATTGTTGAGGCGAAGATTGACTTAGGCCAATTCTTTACCAGGCTTATGGAAAAAGCCGGGATTTAAGAAAATACAGTTGTCCTTAGGAGACAAATTGTTTAATTATACTCGAGTAGACACATTTAAACAAATAGGTACCAAAGTTCTCAAAATTGCATTAACTCCGGAGGTTGTGCATGTGACAAAAAATTATAAAATTAAAAAGATTCTTCAAAAATATCACGATGAACCTGTTAATGTGGCCACCCAGGAATCAATCGTACAACTAATCAAATAAGACCAAAATATTACTGGAAAATTATGAAAAATGATATAAGAAAATATAAAAAGAAATGCGTAAATTGTAATAAAAATAAAATTTATAAAAATTTAAAAAAACCAATTATTTTGACTTAAACACAGGCATGCTTAACCAACGAAACGATATCATTTCGTTACGATAATCAACGTTAATAAACGAAACGAAGTCATTTCGTTTCGTTTATTAACGTTAAGATCGTCAAATTAACGAAATGATTTCGTTTCGTTTTCTGCCATATCAAAACGAAATCAAATCGTTTATGTTGATTATTAATTTCAAACTATGCTGGCAAAGCTGATTGATGGCGGAGTCATTAAAGGTGAAAGCATTAGCCAAGCTGATTGCAACTTTTCTCATGAATTTTGACAGTACAAACATTTCTCAGAGTATTTTTGACATTACCACCAACGAATTACACAAACAAATTACATAGAGTTTGTGTGTGTATGTGCGCTCGTTGTTGCCACCTTACGGCTTCACCATGGCTATAGCATTGCCAGCACAATTCAGACATAAAGTATCACGTTTTTGTTAACGTTTTTAACGTTAACGAAAGCTTTTCGTTTCGGTTAAAAACGAGATACAATTTATCTTGATAATTTCTTTATCGATAATATTTCGAAGTGTTTCAACGGAAACGGTGGAAATTTTTTGATAAACGATTAGCTTAACGTTAAGGTGCATCCCTGCTTAAACATCACCGAAGGCGTTCGAAACAGTACAAATAGATACAACTGAACCTTTACCGAGATCATTAAATGGAAATGAATACGCTGTCACTCTGATATGTGATTTGACTAAATACTTAGTTGCAATCCCTATACAGAGCAAACATGCAAAAACAGTAGCCAGAGCCATATTCGAAAATTTCATCTTAATTTATGGAAGTATGAAAACAATAATAACGGATATGGGATCTGAATTTAAAATAGCTTATTTGAGGAACTATGTAAGCTTCTTAATATTGAGCATAAAACATCTACGCCTTATCACCACCAAACGTTAGGCACTGTTGAACTTAGCCATAGAACTTTCAATGAATATGTGTGTTCATACATATCCTATAACAAAGATGATTGGGATGAGTATCTTAAATATTTTGCATATCGTTACAATACAACCCCATCTACAGTCCATAGTTATTGCCCATTCGAATTGATCTTTGCAAAAAACCCAGACTTACGAATTTTTACAAGAAAATACGGTAAGCCCATTATACAATTATGAGACTTACGGTAAAGAAATTAAATATAGGTTACAAATAGCACAGGATAGAGCCTTTAAATTAGTAAAAGAAGCTAAAGAAAAACAAAAGATTAGTTATGATAAAAATATTCACTATAAGGAAATAACTATAGGAAATTTAGTGTTATTAAAAAATGAAGCAAGTCATAAGTTAGATAGTAGATATAAAGGGCCCTATATGGTAGAAAATATCGATAAAAATAATAATTTTTCTCTAATACCCTATAAAGTGGAAAATCTCAATAGTAAAAATAATTACACTTCAATCCCGTCTAGAATAGGAAATAATGATAAGCAAAGATTTCCCAGTAACAATATCATAAACAATAAGAAAATAATAATACACAAAAATAGACTTAAATTAATAGAATAAGTAAATTTTCAACCTACAAACATAAAATACAAAATATAGAATTAATTTATACTTAACTAAATAAAAAGAGAATGCTCATGCATTCGCCAAATGCATAAGCATTCTGAAAAAAGGGAGATGTAGTGAAAACAGCCAACAATTTCAATGCCAAATGAGTAAACCAGTTAATATGCTACCCTGTAACAAAAGGAGTCTAAATTTTAGTCAACACAAAAGAGGCATTTGCTAATTGTTGCTGACAGAGCAATTCACACGATTTAATACAGGTGTGTGTACAACGCACGACTAAAGCAAATTTGCATTCAGGCAAATTTGCTGACATTGCGTTTCCCACAGTCGCAGCTCAACACACATATGTAGGTACATATTTGTGTCGAGTTTTATGTAGGATGTAAGTATTTATGCTTAAAAAAATATGTATGTAAGAATATGTTTAGAATAATTTAGTATAAATAAGCTGACAATATTTGAATAAAGATGTATTCACTCTTTGACACTTACATCTCACAAAACACTCTATTAATTTTTCCACATTGTATAAAGAGCATTGCAATGATTTTTTCTAAATAATTGCTGTTGATGTTGTTCTAGCATGACTGCATATCTATATTTCATTCCATTTTCACAAGCCATTTTTTAATAACTTCTATAATTATGTAAGCTTTTATAAAATAAAATAAAAGCACAATGAACAATTTAAAGTTGCTCAACAGGATTCAAAAAGTATTTCAGTTATATTTAACTTATTTTCGGCGAAACGAAGTTCGCGGGGTCTTTGCTAGTATCCTATATATATATACTACATATACACTAATATATATATTGTATATCACCGATCTCTATGATTTTTTCACACAACAATATATACTATATATGTGAGCAATTGGTGAAATTTTAAGCCTATAGCTGTAAAATGGGGTAGAAATTGCGAAAAGTTTCTTATCTGAACAATCGGTTGTATGAGATATATACTATATATACCACCGATCTCTATGATTTTTTCAGACAACAACATATGCTATATACGTAAGCATTTGGTGAAATTTGAAGCTTCTAGCTATTAAAATTGGGCTGAAATTGCGAAAATATATATATATATATATACTATATATACCACCATATATACACTATATATACCACCGATCTTTGTGATTTTTTCAGACAAAAATATGTGCAATATACGAAAGTATATGGTGAAGTTTGAAGCTTCAATCTTATATATCTTTTTCTGAAAAATTAGTTGTATGGAGGATATATGCTATAGTGGTCCGATCCGGCCGGTTCCGACAAATGTCTAATCGGACACCCAAATACACCTGCTCACCAAATTTTATCTAGATATCTCAAAAATTTAGGGACTAGTTTCCAAAAATTAAAAAATATACGTCTGTACTAGAATAATTACTCTATTAACTTTTAAAACCTCTGGTAAGAAAACAGCATTAATAGCAATAATGAAAATGCGAAAGAATAAAATTAAATAATATTTCACACTGAGAGAAGTTATTGGTAGTCGCTCCTTGTTTAAACCGCCTACATTTCAAAATTAAACGGCGGCCCGCGCCGCCCTCACGCGCAGCCGTACGCGGCGAACTGGAAGGCGCCAACACCGACGAGGGGCCATCACCATCAAACAATGTGCGAATCGGCAGTCTTGCACTATAAACCGGCAACCGCGGACGCGATCCTTTGTATTTGTTTCGAATACTTGTAAATATATCTAATTTAGAGTACTCTAGTGGAGCTATTCAAGTTCGGCGGCGAGGAGTTGGTAAGGCGCATGCAGCAGCTTCTTAGCAAAATATGGGCGGACGAAAGCATGCCCGACGGTTGGAATCTACGTGTTCTTTGCCCAGTCCACAAGAAGGGGATACTGCAAAATGCACCAACTATCGTGGGATCAGCCTTCTTAATATCGCATATAAGGTCCTTTCAAGTGTATTGTGCGAAAGATTGAAACCCACCGTGAACCGGCTGTTTGGACCTTATCAGTGCAGCTTCAGACCTGGTAAATCTACCATCGACCAGATTTTCACAATGCGCCAAATCTTAGAAAAAACCCATGAAAAGAGAATCGACACACATCACCTCTTCGTCTACTTTAAAGCGGCCTTCGACAGCACGAAAAAGAGCTGCCTATATGCCACTATGTCTGAATTTGGTTTCCCCGCAAAACTTATACGGCTATGCAAAATGACGTTGAGCAACACCATCAGCTCAGTCAGAATTGGGAAGGACCTCTCCGAGCCGTTCGAAACTAAACGAGGTTTCAGACAGGGTGACCACCTATCGTGCGATTTCTTTAATTTGATGCTGGAGAAAATTATACTAGCTGCAGAACTTAACTGCACTGGAACAATATACTATAAAAGCGTGCAATTACTGGCATATGCTGATGACATTGATATCATCGGCCTAAACACCCGCGCTGTTAGTTCTGCTTACTCCAAACTGGAAAAAGAAGCGGTAAAGATGGGTTTGATGGTGAATGAGGACAAAACGAAGTACCCGCTGTCATGGAGCAAAGAGTCAGCGCATATGCGCCTTGGCAACCACGCTACTGTTGGCAGCCATAATTTCGAAATAGTAAAAGACTTCGTTTATTTGGGAACCAGCATCAACACTAGCAACAACATCAGCACTGAAATCCAGCGAAGAATAAATCTTGCCAATAAATGCTACTTTGGACTAGGTAGGCAATTGAAAAGTAAAGTCCTCTCTCGGCGAACGAAAATCATACTCTACAAGTCACTTATCGTACCCGCCCTGCTATATGGGGCAGAAGCATGGACCATGACAACAGCAGATGCAGCGGCTTGGGGAGTGTTCGAGAGAAAAGTTCTTCGAAAGATTTATGGACCTCTACGCGTTGGCGATGGCGAGTACCGAAAAAGATTTATTGATGAGCTGTACGAGCTATACGCAGACATCAACATAGTCCAGCGAATTAAAACGCAGCGGCTGCGCTGGCTAGGCCATGTTATGCGAATGAAAGATGATGCTCCGGCCAAGAAAGTGTTTCTATCGGAACCCGCCTATGGAAGCAGAGGTAGAGGGCGGCCCCCACTCCGTTGGAAGGACCAGGTGGAAAACGATTTAAACTCCCTTGGTGTGACCAATTGACGCCGGTTGGCGGAGCGAAAGAGCGACTGGCGCGCCTTGTTGGACGGCCATAACCGTTTAGACGGTTAAGCGCCAATTAAGTAAGTAAGTAAGTTATGAATATTGAAAGTCAAAGTAGAAGTTTTGAAATTAATAATTAGCACGATTAAAGTGAAATATTTATAACGTTTTAGAAAAAACATAACTCTTTTATTTTCGGATTTGAGTGTAGCGAAGAGAGACCAAGTGAATTGTTCCTGGTCCTTCGCAGCCATCCTTGGCCCACCTTATAAAATGAAATTATAAAAATCGAATATACGTTCGTTTGAAAAATAAATAAACATTTTAAAATAAATCTACGCAAAAGTTTAAGTCGGTGCTCAAAATAGATTTACTTATATACACAAAGGTAGGTAGGTAGGTAGGTTGAACTGGCCGGTCCATGAGGACCTCACATAGACTGATTGAGTCCGTAGTGTTACCAGAAGTTTGTTTTAACGACCAAACTGAAAAACCCTATCAAAAACCAGGACCTATGTTATAAAATAACTCCGTCCTCTTGGCAAATACTAGAAGCTTCCTAGGACTTAAGCCACTTTCTGCTTCTAGATCTGACAGCTGTATCACTCCTAATAGCTGGAGTCTTAGCCTGGCAAGTGCAGGGCACGAGCACAGAACGTGATCGATCGTTTCCTCCTCCAACCCGCACTTCCTACACCTGCTATCACTGACCAAGCCTAATTTAAAGGCATGTGACGCCAGAAGGCAGTGTCCAGTCAGAATACCCGTCATGAGTCTACAGTCCTCTCTTTTTAATGATAGAAGCAACTGTGTTAGTCTAAGGTTGTAAGACCTACACATAATCTTCGACACTTTACAGCCCCGCGCTTGAACCCACGCCTTTTCTGCTTGGTCGATCATGTGCACCTCTCGCCTTCGCTTAATCTCGCCCAATCTAATTGGGACGTCTACGGAGCAAGCTTCAAGGGATGCGCCCTTTTTAGCTAATTCGTCCGCTTTTTCATTCCCATCTATTCCCATATGCCCTGGGACCCAATATAGATGTATGCTTCTCCCTGTCCCGATTCTCTCCAGAGACTGCTTACACTCTAACACGCATTTAGATGCTGTGCTATGCGAGATTATTGCCTTAATTGCTGCTTGACTGTCAATATAAAAGTCAAGCAGCAATTAAGGTCCTGGTTTTTGATAGGGTTTTTCAGTTTGGTCGTTAAAACAAACTTCTGGTAACACTACGGACTCAATCAGTCTATGTGAGGTCCTATACACAAAAAAAACATATAAATATAAAACCAAAGGAAAATTGAGTGATTTCTCGGAAAAAAAAAATATATATAAACTGGAATAAAATGTGCAACAAACATAAGAAATAAGAAATATACAAGCGAATAGTTTGAAGGTTTTCAAGTGACAATACAAATACAAAAATACAAAAAAAATGTCTATAAACGAAAACTCATCCAGTGTCAAGAGCTTTGTTGGAAAACACAAACAAAATACAAATATACACATTATATTCACAAAATTTTTTGGAAAATTCCTTTGTGATACACACTTTTTTAAAAAAAAAAGAGAAACAATTTTTGAAAATTATGGGCGCACTTATCAAAAGTACGCTAACACATATATTCACAAAAAATTGCGAAAAATTTTTTATTTTTTTAAAACAAAAGAAAGAAATCATCTTTACCCAGGAGCTAAGCAGCAGCATCATCAACAAGCAGACCAGGAAGCAACAATATAAGGAGCAACATAATACAGGAATCGGCGAGTAGGCAGTTTTTTTATTTTTCATAAAAAACATAGAAAATAATACAACTTTTTTCCATAAAAGTTAGATTATTTTTGTAAACTGCAAAAACATATATATAACCACATATATACATGAATATTGCGGACATTTTCTCACCGTTGTTTTTACTGCAACCTTTTTGCAACCAAAAATTGGTAGAAAATATTCCACTATACCAATATGCAAAATCCGCCAATTATATATGTATACAAATTTCTAGTGGTATTTAACCAACAAAAAAACAAAAATGCAGTTTACTTGCCTACTCAAACCCACTGTACAAGAACAACATCAGCAAAAATTTCTTCTACAGCTGAGTTTATCCCTGCGAGCATTTTCTATTAGCAATATAGGAGTATTACATGTATGGCCAGAACAATAATATTTTGTAATGATTATTGTTTTTTTAATTTTTCTATAATTAAACATTTTATTTTATTTTTCGAATAGTAAGTAGAAAATTTTTCAGACAACCTGCCATAGCTGCGCAGATAGATCCATTTCGACGGGTGCTAAGTCTTCATCATCAGTACGCTTTAAGGCTCCATTACTGATACTTAGCATAGACTTGACTTGGCTTGCGAACTGTCACTTACAGTTCTGTTAAATTAACATTGCATGTTACTGATTACTCAAAACTTAACTTGACTTAGAAGTCTGTTGAATTTTGATTTTCTATGTAAGTTCTAAGTGACGTTTACATTTTGAGATGCCATTTGTTTGTTTCCATTTCATTTTGACATTTGGTCATACAAATTGACATTTATTTAAAAATAAATTTCAACGCTGATTATGATGCCAGGTTGTATGCGCCAAGTGGAGTATAATCGTGGCTAAGTTGCCAAGTTTACGCCAAGTCAAGTCAAGTCTATGCTAAGTATCAGTAATGGGAGCTTAAGGCACGCTGCGCTAACCATTTAGCTATACAGCGGTATTTTGTTTGACTGACAATTGCTACTTCTATTCCTTCTTACCAACTATATTTATTCAGCGTTGCGCCATCAATTGCAAGACACTGTTAATGTTGGATTTGTTTATCGTCAATTACTTCGTTTGACATTTGCCAAGTGCTCATGGTTTATTAGCAATTGTCTTGCAATAGATGGCGCAATGCTGAATAAATATAGTTGGTAAGAAGGAATAGAAGTAGCAATTTGACAGTCAAATAAACCACCGCTGTATAACTAAATGGTTAGCGCAGCGTGCCTAAAGCATACTGATGACGAAGGCTTAGCACCCTTCGAAATGGACCTATCTGTGCAGCTATGGCAGGTTGTCTGAAAAATTGTCTACTTACTATTCCAAAAACAAAATACAATTTTTCCATTATAGAAAAATTAAAAAAACAATAATCATTACAAAAAATTATTTTTCTGGCCTTGAGCTCGTTTCGAACCTTGAATACTTTATCAATAAGCCGATAAAACAAAAACAATTGTTAATAAAACATGAGCACTTGGGAAATGTCAAACAAAGTAATTGAAAATAAACAAATCCAACATTATCAGTGTCGGCGCAACGCTGAATAAATATAGTTGGTAAGAAGGAATATTTTTTTTTTATTAAAGAGAAACAACTATAAATAGTTATTACACTGTGTAAAGCACTGGCTGCCAGAGCCATCGGCTCTATTTTAAACTAATCTATTGTACATGAGTTTTACTAAATTAATATTGGTACTTTGTTGGATATATATACTTAATTTAAATATCTTTAATGTTGGCTATTTGGAAAAATTTGAAAATTGCACATATGTTATCCAAAGTGATCGATTTAAGGTAGTTTGATGGTTTAGTATGTCCAAAGACAATTCTTCTATGAGAAGCAAGTCCAGGACAGTCGTCGATTAATTGCGCAATAGATACGGATGGAGCGTTGCAAAAGGTGCACGGTGGTTCAGCAGTGCCCTTGAGAAGATGGTTGTGTGTCATAGTAGTATGGCCTATCCTAAGGCGTACATAAAGTTTTAGCTTGTAGCAGGAGCAATCGGATGGATAGGTTTTGTGCCAGTTGGGTTAAAGTGTTTGTAGCGATGTTGCAAATTTGTCCATTCATTTGCAAATTTCGTGCGGGAATAGGCGTTCCCCGCTTTAAGAAGGTCTAGGGCCGTTACGTGGTCGAAGAGGTGCAGTGGTTGTTTAGCAGCTAGTTTCGCTTCACCATCAGCTATTTCGTTACCTTTAATGCCTGCGTGATCTGATATGTACATTATTTTTAGGTTGCCAGTATTTTCGTAGATTAGCTTTCTAATGTTTTTAATCAGCACGTCGTCGTTGTTCCCGTTTAACAGAGCCTTGATCGTTGACTGGCTGTCAGTGCATATGACATATTAAGACCTCGTATTAGAAGCAAATTTTACTGCTTCGTGCAATGCTGCGGCTTCGGCAGTGAATACAGAGCAGTATGTAGGGAGGGCACCGATAATAACTGTGTCACCAAGTTCGTTTGCAACAGCAAATGTAGTACTGGTGCTAGATTTCGAGCCGTCAGTATATAGGAACTCCCATTCAGTTTTATACGGGTCGGTTGTTTCATGGAAATGTTGGAGGTATTCGCTGTTACTAGTTGAGCTTTTGTTGTATGAAAGCAGCCTGTTTATGAAAGAGTTTCTCGGTATGTGCCAGTCGGGGTTGTTGTCAATTGAAACCGGCGTCGATGGATTAATGATCTCCAGTTCTTTTGCTAATGCTATACAACGTCCGATTGTTGACTTAACCCTACAGCGGTTAAGGTCTTTTAAACTCTCATTGACCAGTTGTAAAATGAGCTTGTTTTTACTAAAGAGTAGTCTTGGTATTAGTCTCACGGTGCTGCTAAGAGTTATTTCAGTTATTTGGGGTTGTCCGCCTTCCGCTAGTATCGCTCTAGTTGGAGAGGTGGGGAAGGCACGTAAGCTTCTTCTGGCAGCTGTATGATATGTAGGATCGATGACCTTTAGGTTTGTTTTGGCGCAGTGTCCATATACGGGAAGCCCGAAGTCGATTTTGGATAACATAAGTGCTTTAGTTACATTGATGAGTACATTAGTATGTATTAAACAGTTTTTGAAAGTTAAATATTTGATAGTATTCAGTCTAGACATTAGATTAAGTCTAATGTTATTACAGTGTTGCTTAAAAGTAAGTTTTTTATCGAAGGTTATGCCTAAGATTCTAAGGGTGTTCGAATGAGGGATGGGGGTGTTAAGGAAGGAAAGACTGGGAAAGGAACACTTATGCTTTCTACAGATATGAAAGGTTGAGGATTTGCTTATCGATATTTTGGCACCTGAAGACTCACCCCAGCTAGAAATATTATTTGATATATCTGAAAAGACAGCTTTCATGCGGCTTAGATCCTTTAGATGAGAAAATATGAACACGTCATCTGCGTAGATGAAATGATTGACAGGGGATAATGATAATATAATGGAGCTTAGTTCATTAAATGCAATGGTGAATAGAATCACCGATAAGGGCGATCCTTGTGGGATGCCGTTGAAGAGCTGGTGGATATTGGATTTGTGGTTATTGACGCTAGTGAAAAATTTACGGTTAAGGAGACAGTTTTTTACAATATTAAATATTTTTTTGCCGATTTCCCACCGTTTTAGCTCTCGTAAGACAATATGCGCGCCTATGCGATCGAAAGCTTTCTCAAAGTCTATGTTAAGCACAGAGAGGTGCTTCTTTGATTTGAGTGTAGTAGAGGCTATATGTTCAAAGAGTAGCAGGGGATCAATGACTCCTAGACCTTTTTGGAATGCGAACTGATTTGCGCTGATGAGGCCTTTGCATTTTGCAAACCACGAGATCCTTTTTGCGATGATTTTTTCGAAGATTTTAGATATACATGGGATTAGGGATATGGGTCTGTAACTGGCGATTTGATTATCATATTTTCCGGGTTTGGGAATGGGGATCACTGTCGCAATTTTCCATTCTTGTGGGAAAGTTCCTTCATTTAAAATGGAGTTATATAGATTAACTAGTCTTGCTTTAAGTACGAAAGGAACGTTTCTAATAAGTGGATATGATATTTTGTCTACGCCTGGGATTTTTCCAGAGATTGATGGGAGAGCCAAATTGAATTCTTTTATTGCTATAGTGGAGTCGATGATTATAGATTCCGGGCAGGGAGAGTGGTTAAGATAATCATCTTGGAAGACTTCGTCCCTTAGATTGTTAAACTTTGAATGAAAGTTTGACTGATGCGAGTAGTTGGACCAACTTAAGGCAAATTTTTCGGCAATATCAACTGGCTCGTATACGGCGCCATTTGGAGTGTGTATGAAAGAGATTTTATTGCTTTGATGGGAACCAACCAGTGTTTTAATATCCGACCAAATCTTTTGTGGGCTAGATGTGGGAACGATGCTGGCAGTCAGAGTATAGAATGATTCTCTTTTTGCGGTTTTTAGTTCTCGTCTGAAAGCAGCATTTGCCTTCTTATATCTAATAAGGTTTTCTTGGGACATGTTGTGTTTGTAGTGGGACCACGCCGATTGTTTTGTTTTCTGGGATAAATTTGGCTCTCGGTTTGATGCTATAAGTATTGGGGGTCCTAAGGCTAGTAATTGTGGGTCACTGTTGTGAAGGTCGTTAAGAGTTTTAGATGATATTTTTGGGGCTATGGATATCGATGAGAAAATAATATCTGTATGTGAAAAGGTTTGATGTGTAGAGAAGTGAGTTGGTGCACCATCATTGAGTACCGCTAGGTTCTGTGAAAGCATAATGTCTTCGAGTATTTGTCCCCTACGGTTGGTAATTGGGGCACCCCAAAGAGGGCTCCTAGCGTTAAAGTCGCCTAAAAAAATGGTGGGGTTAGAAAAGTTTGAAAGAATATTAGAAATGTCTGCTTGACTGAATTTTTGCTGTGGGTATATAGCAGTTTATTATAGATATTCTAGAGCCAACATCTATTTCCACCGCTAGCACCGCGATATTAGAGGTTATTTGGATTATTTTGTGTGTTAGCGATTTCCGGATTAATAATGTTGTTTGCAATTTATGTTGGTCGTTAGGTTGTGAAAATACCAAACATAATTGTTAGGTACAAATGCAGTTTTATTTATTGGCAGATGGGTTTCCTGCAAGGCTATCAGGTGAGTTTTCTTTTATGAGAATGTTTAGATTGGGATAGTTGTTAAACATGCCATGTATATTCCATTGCACGATCTTCCTATTTTATTATTGGATTTGGGTATTGGGAGTTAGATTTGTGAATAGGGAAGAGGTGCTATTTAGTGGAGAGAGAAAGTTATAGAGAAGTAGTGAATTTGTTGTAGAGTCTTCGACTGCTTGTAGTGAGAAGTTGTCCAGTGAGTTTGTTGTTGTTGTGTTTTTTTGATTTGTTATATTGTTCATTTCAAGTTCTTGAGAATAATTGTCTATTGCGTTTGTTTGTTCTAGTGACGGGTTGTTGTTGTTAGTTGATTCGGCATTTTGAGTGTTTGTTTCAAAGTGTGTAGGTTGTTGAGCTGTAGAGCTCTCTTTCAGAATAGTGGCAAAAGATGAAATAGAGAACACGTCTCGCATACAGGGGATTTATTACAACGCTTTGTTGTGTGGCCGAGCAGCTGACAGATTTTACACCCCATAGGATTGAGGTAAAAGGGCCTTATTTTAGTTGAGTACCATGAAATGTCAATTTTCTCAGGAAGGTTATATACATAAGTCGAATGTAAGAAGCACAACGCCGGTCGGCACTTGTTTGCCATCGACTTTTTTAAGAAATTTATAGATTGATGAGACACCCTGTTCTTTAAGGTTTTCAATAATTTCTTCTTCATTTACGTAATTTAAGCATGGTGCATAAATTGTTCCTTTTGAAGTATTGAGATTTTGGTGATATGAGTGTTGAACGTCACAAATTCCGATGAGTTTCTTTGTCGCTAAGAATTTTTCAGCGATAATGCTATTTTTAACGAAAAGTAGCAAACTGCCATCCCTTAATTCAGTGATTTCCGTTATTTCGGAGCTTATGTTTGTTAAGGCTTTATGTACTGCGAAGTACGAGAATTTGTTTAAAGGTTTGTTGGTATCAGTCGCTTTTACCACGAGGTATTTTGGATTGTCTTTTGGTATTGATCGTAGAGACGGATATTCTAATTTTTCGTTTGACACTTTTTTGCGTTTAGATTTTGAGCTAGAGGCTAATAGGGAGAACCTATTATCCCCTCGTCGATGCCCATTTTGGGCCATTATAACACTTTTAACCTTAGTTCACCAGATTATTTAAGTAAGGTAGTTACTAAAGAAAAGAAAACAAGTTTTTAGCTTGAGTTTGCGAACCGAGTGCAAAGAACACAAGGAGAGAGAAAGAAGTCACTGATATTACTGAGAGACTGTAAGAAGGAATAGAAGTAGCAATTTGTCAGTCAAACAAAACATCGCTGTATAGCTAGATGGTTAGCGCAGCGTGCCTAAAGCGTACTGATGATGAAGGCTTAGAAATCTTCGAAATGGACCTATCTGCGCAGCTATGGCAGGTTTTCTGAAAAATTTTCTACTTACCTACTATTCCAAAAACAAAATTTTTAGATTATTAAAAACACAAAGATATCTGAAAAGGTCTTTGGCAGGGTCGAAAAAGCTATAATATCAGCCAGTTTGTTTAATTCCGTACAGTTTTTCCATCATAATAAAACTACAATAATTTAATAGGTGAAGCTATTGTGAATACGTCTCAAACTCCATGGCCCGTAGTCATAGTCGAAATAAAATAGAGTTTTATTGGTTTAAACATAGTTCTAAATTAAATATCATTTCAAGTATGTGTCTGTTCACTTAAACACTATTTTATCTTTAAACAAGTAAGGAAGGCTAAGTTCGGGTGTAACCGAACATTACCTACGGACCAGGGCTGACTCTAGAATTTGTTTGTACGATATGGGTTTCAAATGAAAGATGCTAATGGGAAACTTAAAAGGCGTGGGCTTAGTTCTACAGGTGGACGCCGTTTCGAGATATCAAAGGAAAGGTGTTAATGAGTATTTTAAAAGGGAGTGGGCCTTAGTTCTATAGGTGGACGCATTTTCGAGATATCGCTATAAAGGTGGACCAGAGGTGACTCTAGAATTTGTTTGTACGATATGGGTATCAAATTAAAGGTATTAATGAGGGTTTTAAAAGGGAGTGGTGGTAGTTGTATATGAGAAGGCGTTTCGAGATATCGACCAAAATGTGGAGCTCAGATAAGTACGTGAACTGAGTTTAGTAAAGATATATCGATTTTTGCTCAAGGTATCGTGTTAACGGCCGAGCGGAAGGACAGACGGTCGACTGTGTATAAAAACTGGGCGTGGCTTCAACCGATTCCGCCCTTTTTCACGGAAAACAGTTATCGTTCTAGAATCTAAGCCCCTACCAAATTTCACAAGGATTGGTAAATTTTTGTTAGACTTATGGCATTAAAAGTATCCTAGACAAATTAAATGAAAAAGGGCGGAGCCACGCCCATTTTGAAATTTTCATTTATTTTTGTATTTTGTTGCAGCATATCATTACTGGAGTTGAATGTTGACTTAATTTACTTATATACTGTAAAGATATTAAATTTTTTGTTAAATATGACTTTAAAAAAATTTTTTTTTTAAAGTGGGCGTGGTCCGATTTTTTTAATTTTTATTAGGAATGCATACAATAATAGGAGTAACATTTCTGCCAAATTTCATCATGATATCTTCAACGACTGCCAAATTACAGCTTGCAAAACTTTTAAATTACCTTCTTTTAAAAGCGGGCGGTGCCACGCCCATTGTTCAAAATTTTACTAATTTTCTAATCTGTGTCATAAGTTCAACTCACCTACCAAGTTCCATCGCTTTCTCCGTCTTTGTTAATGAATTATCGCACTTTTTGTGTTTTTCGAAATTTTCGATATCCAAAAGGTGGGCGTGGTTATAGTCCGATTTCGTTCATTTTAAATAGCGATATGAGATGAGTGCCCAGGAACCTACGTACCAAATTTCATCAAGATACCTCAAAATTTACTCAAGTTATCGTGTTAACGGACGGACGGACGAACATGGCTCAATCAAATTTTTTTTCGATACTGATGATTTTGATATATGGAAGTCTATATCTATCTCGATTGCTTTATACCTGTACAACCAACCATTATGCAATCGAAGTTATTATACTCTGTGAGCTCTGCTCAACTGAGTATAAAAAGTATTTTAAATTTAAAATGTCATGAGCGTGGTTTAAATTTTTTTAAATAGGTTTTAAGTTGGTGGTCTGCTGTCAAAAGTTGCAAGAAATTGAACAATTTGCTATTTAAACGCGATGAACTTAAATGGAAGTGAAAAAAGGCTTCCACGACTATCAAATATACGTTAGGAACTTATTTATTATACCTAGAATGCGTATTTATATGTTTGTGATGAAAATTACACAATTTTAAAATGTGCGATGGTTACTTGGCTCCACATATGCGAAATCGTTAACCCATATCGGCCCATTGTTCGAATAATCGAACAGTAATTTTTACTGTGTTTTGCAATTTTTCCAGGGGTTTTCTTTAAAAGTGATAATTATGACGTTTTATTGTGGTTTGGAGTTTTTTCTACATTATTACGAACAATTATTTTTTCTGACCATCACCCAATCTTTTCACAGAGTATAATAAAAACTCACTAATTTTAGCATGTTTTAAAAAGAATTATTTTAATTAAAGAGAATTAGAAAATATAAAAACCTGGTATAAGGTTTTGCTGCGAATGAGCTGAAGTTTTCGTTTTGATAGTTTTCGTGTTTGCAAATTTAATATACCGGTCCCTGTATGTATGTAATCGAACACCTAAAGATTACAGGAACGCTGGGCACAATTCAGCATTTTTTCCTCTTTGAATTCGGTTGCAATTTGAAATGTATTTACCGTTTGTTCAATTGCGTAGAAATGTTTTAGTCGGAATAACTATAAGCACGTGTTCAAATTTAGTATGAATAAAATGACTATATCGAAGAAGGCGCCGTCATTGGTATCGAAATTTGGTCAGATACAACACCTCCTGCCACAGAAAATGCCTCCGAAAGGCAGCGCATTGAGACAAATGCAACACCAGTTAAAAAATATAAGCCCTTATCAGCTTTTAGTAAGCCCAAGTGGGTGCAGAGAAAAAACCGTGACTAGACATTCGAATATGATATTTCCCCTACAACCGAGCCATTGGATGATGTTAAAAAAAACTTGGCAGAAAGCTTCCAAAACAAAACCACATTGGAACTGTTTTCACTCTTTTTTGATAACGAAGTCCTTGATATGATTATCGAGGAAACAAATAGATATGCTCAGCAGAAAAACGAACACTTTCGCATTGATCAAGTTGCTTTGAAGCGATTTCTTGGTATTTCAATTTTATCAGTATATCATACTTTGCCGACAACTCGGGACTATTGATCAACAAACCCAACATTAAGAGTACCTATCGTGAAAGTATGCATGTCCAGGAATCGTTCTCAAGATATCAAGAGGTTCATCCATTTCGGGAACAACTACAATCTTGATTCGACATATAAAATTGCCAAGGTACTTTAATCAAGTTTTTTTTTTTTCATTTTGTATGATTTGCTTATAAACTGTATTCTGTTTACTTAGGTAAGACCATTGTATGAAGTTATGAACGCATAATTTATGCAATTTTGTAGTTGGGAGGAGACGATTTCAATCGATGAACAAATGGTTCCATACTTTGGGCTTCATTCTTGCAAAATGTTCATACGTGGGAAACCCATTCGTTTCGGCTACAAATGGTGGTGTCTGTGTTCGGCTTCTGGCTACCTTTATAATTGTATAACATATGCTGGAGCAGCCGATAAATACGACAAGCAGCTTGATTGGGAGCAGATGTGCTTTTACGGTTGCTGGAAAATGTTGAGTATCCAAGTCGTCATATGGTATATTTTGACAATTTTTTTACGTCCTACTACTTAATGTGCCTATTAACTGAGAAAAGACTCTGCACAACTGGCACCGTACAAGCAAATCGTATTGGAGGTGCACAACTTAAAACTGGAAGGCAGTTGGAGAGGGGCAATCATGACTACCAATTTGATAACAGCAATAAGATTTTGGTTTGTTGTTGGCAGGACAATAGCGGGGTTACGATTGCCACAAACTTCGAGCAAATCATGCCAATGGTGCGGGTCTACCACGTTATCCCCAAAACAAAATCGCCAAGTCAAAATCCCCAAAATCAAAATCTCCAAAATCAAAATCCCCATTTTATATGTGAAATAAATTCAAATTAGGTTTAAAATTGCCGCGACTAAAAAAGGCTAATAATCCATTCCAACTTTCTGCATAGGCGGCCTTTGGCCGCGCTTATAAAAAATAACCCTGGGCTACGCCATGCCAAGTCCGGGTATGTGGTATAACCGTGGCTACCGCCACGGTGATGTCCTTCTGCGTAGTACACGCTTCTGTTAGCTTGTTCGAATTAGAGCGACTAGCAGTCCTATATATGGATAAGTAAAAATATGTATTGCCAAAACGTGAATATATCGTTATAGTTACATACATAAATATGAATGAAAGAGGAAAGAGATATTGCTATTTTTTACACGGTGATGATGTTTATCATAGCACTGGGATTTTGATTTGGGGGATTTTGAATTTGGGGATTATGTGTTTGGGTATTTTTTTTTTCTTTGGGGATTTTGTGTTTGGGTATTTTTTTTTTTTGGGATTTCGTGGCACTCCCCAATGGTGCCTGTAAAAAAGTGGAAGAAGCAAAAAGTAAGCGCTTGTGGGGAAATCAACCTGGAGGATATGCAAACTGCAACCAGCCTCAGCTACTTAAAAATTATAATATGGGTATGGAGGGAGTGGATCTTCACGACAATGCCGCCCAGAACTATTACATTGCGATTCGATCCAAATAATGGTATTGGCCTTTATGGATTTCTCTATTAAATTCTGCTATTGTAAACGCATGGAAACTTGACTGTTTTTCTCGTCGTGTTTATAAGAAAAGCATCCTGCATCAGAAAGACTTCCGTGTGCAAAATGCTTATTCTCTTATAATGACCGCTGATGATGAAGACGTCGGAAACGCCGCAGAAGACGATGAGAGTGACCTTGATTATTTACCAGGATCTTCAAAGGATAGTCATCCTAAAAATATCCCGAAACTTGCCGGACAGCACCTCATTGTGAAAATCGAAAATAATAAAAAATGGAGATGCAAATTGTGCCACAAGCCTAGTTCTTTCATATGCAAGAGATGTAACATTGGGGGTGTACCATTGTTTGAGTCATACCATTTAAAAAAGTAAACTTGAGCAATATATTAACTTTCTATGTCCTTTTAAAAGTTACTTAATAAATCGTTACTTGAAATAATTTAGTTTTTTTTTTACTCAGCTGAAGCAATAACCAGATAAAAAATTAAAAAAAAACACCTACTTGTGCCCAGTGTTCGATTAATCGAACACCTCATATCTCGAAAACTAAAATTTCTAAAAAAAATTTCACCACAAATATGGATTCAGCGACTCATTTTTACCCTAATCTAGTTTCATTCAAATACGCGAAAAAAAATTTGCTTGGGTTCATATGGGTTAATTAAGACTATTCCGCATTCATATTCTATTATTATAGATGAGGAAAAAGTAGCATCCTATACTGATTTTGGCATTAAATTTAGAAATAAATATTCAATGGAAGGAATTATTTACCACAGGCGTCGATTTTTAATACATGTTCAAAAATTTCGGGAGAGGTGTCAAATGACGTGTTTTAATTTCGGAAGCAATAATCCGAAGGCGGCAAAGTAAGACTTTTAATCTGTCAAGATATTTTTGTAAAAAAAAGTTTAAGACTTTCATGTGGTTGATGTAATTTTGGTGATATTGTTGTACATAGAAAAGAATTAACTAAAAAGGCATTTTGCGCTGATACAATTTTCACCAGTTTCGCAGCCGTTTGAGGGAATTATTAGTTTTTTTGTGAATATCTATCAATAAAAGGACAATTTCTTATTTCCGACTTCTAATTAATGAATTACATGACAGAATTCTTGAATTCAATTCTGTTGGCATTTCCTTTTGTGTCTTCAATTCCCCTTTACATTTTCCAATTGCTCTTAAAAGAAAGCGTGAAATAAAACACGGAATACAACAAGAATTAGCAACAAAAATTTTAAGAACTGCTTGGTACGGGCGCTGTTGTATTACTTCCCTCTTTTATCGCCCTCTTAGTCTATGTCATGATCGACTTGAGTCAATGATTTTCTAATGTAAAAGGGACTTACATTTTGCAGGTCCATGTACATTGGCTCAACATTCTAGGTCACTCCTTTCCTATGGAAAACAACACTATAATCCCTTTATTTATGCTGACTTTGCGAAGACAAACCTAAATTTGATTTAACCTTGATTATCATTGAATGTCCTGCATACTTATATAGTATCGAGGTTAGACATATCCCTATTCAGTTTCGGGTCTATTAAATCAAACGGCTTTAACGATTAGGGCCACCTAACATTTAAGGTTTGCATCATTTTGGCCGTCACAGCTGTTTTAATGCAAACAACTTTTCTTTACAACATTCTTACAAACTATATAAACTTTCCAACATGAATTGTATGAGTGAATCGCCTTGTTGCTTCCTTTGCGTTAAGTAGCCCAAATCCGCTTTAACTACCTATTCGTTTATGTTGCGAGATTTAAATAATTTTTTAAGAACGAAATTAAGTAAATTTTTTTTAAATAAGTATGCCCATGTTCAAATAATAGATTGTGCACTCAATTTTAAATTGACGGCTGATAAAAAACAGCGAATTTTTACAAAACGTTTGCTAATAACTTTTAAATAGAATTTAAGGATAATTATCCGCCACCGAATTATGATCAAAACGCGTTTTCAGCTACTCCTTTGACAACATTTTTGTGGTATTTTAAGAGTTTTTAAGTTGTTTTGTTATACGTGGAGACCAGTAACCACGGTTGTAAGGAACAGGGTGAAATTTTAAAACTTTTAAAAAATTTCTTCATAGCGCCAATTAATGCCTTTTTTCATGCGGATAGCCGTCCATGCTTGTTTTAGCTGAAAACTGTGTTTAATATGCTTACGACAGATCAAAATTTTAAATCCCATTTTTAATTTAGGCAAGATTTTAACTAAGCAGTATTTTAGTCAGCGACTATGATTACGGGCCATTAAATTTACGAATGTAATAAAATTTCAGCCACTGGGCGAACACTAGTGGTAAGAAATATGCACCTACATACCTGTATAAATGTTTTTTTTTATCTTTCAGGAGCAAATCCAAAAGTTGGCGCATCAAATTGAGTTTATGAAAACTGTACATATGCAAATGAATAAGTGAAAAAAGGCTTCCACGACTATCAAATATACGTTAGGAACTTATTTATTATACCTAGAATGCGTATTTATATGTTTGTGATGAAAATTACACAATTTTAAAATGTGCGATGGTTACTTGGCTCCACATATGCGAAATCGTTAACCCATATCGGCCCATTGTTCGAATAATCGAACAGTAATTTTTACTGTGTTTTGCAATTTTTCCAGGGGTTTTCTTTAAAAGTGATAATTATGACGTTTTATTGTGGTTTGGAGTTTTTTCTACATTATTACGAACAATTTTTTTTTCTGACCATCACCCAATGTTTTCACAGAGTATAATAAAAACTCACTAATTTTAGCATGTTTTAAAAAGAATTATTTTAATTAAAGAGAATTAGAAAATATAAAAACCTGGTATAAGGTTTTGCTGCGAATGAGCTGAAGTTTTCGTTTTGATAGTTTTCGTGTTTGCAAATTTAATATACCGGTCCCTGTATGTATGTGAATTTAGGTGTTCGATTACAGGAACGCTGAGCACAATTCAGCATTTTTTCCTCTTTGAATTCGGTTGCAATTTGAAATGTATTTACCGTTTGTTCAATTGCGTAGAAATGTTTTAGTCGGTATAACTATAAGCACGTGTTCAAATTTAGTATGAATAAAATGACTATATCGAAGAAGGCGCCGTCATTGGTATCGAAATTTGGTCAGATACAACACCTCCTACCACAGAAAATGCCTCCGAAAGGCAGCGCATTGAGACAAATGCAACACCAGTTAAAAAATATAAGCCCTTATCAGCTTTTAGTAAGCCCAAGTGGGTGCAGAGAAAAAACCGTGACTAGACATTCGAATATGATATTTTCCCTACAACCGAGCCATTGGATGATGTTAAAAAAACGCGTTCTCAGGTACTCCTTTGACAACATTTTTGTGGTATTTTAAGAGTTTTTAAGTTGTTTTGTTATACGTGGAGACCAGTAACCACGGTTGTAAGGAACAGCGTGAAATTTTAAAACTTTTAAAAAATTTCTTCATAGCGCCAATCAATGCCTTTTTTCATGCGGATAGCCGTCCATGCTTGTTTTAGCTGAAAACTGTGTTTAATATGCTTACGACAGATCAAAATTTTAAATCCCATTTTTAATTTAGGTAAGATTTTAACTAAGCAGTATTTTAGTCAGCGACTATGATTACGGGCCATTAAATTTACGAATGTAATAAAATTTCAACCACTGGGCGAACACTAGTGGTAAGAAATATGCACCTACATACCTGTATAAATGTTTTTTTTTTATCTTTCAGGAGCAAATCCAAAAGTTGGCGCATCAAATTGAGTTTATGAAAACTGTACATATGCAAATGAATAATAGGCATTTAAAACCAAAGCCAGGTGGCTATTTTACTATCACATCGACTTCTTTACAAACGCCATTTACTAAGAATGCGATGTCATCCGCCCAAACTGAAGCCGTAAAAGGGGGCGAAGACTCACGGAGTGCAGCCAAGCATAAGGGGTAATATTGTCATGGATTTTTGTTTACATATTTTACAGATAGTCTAAAGCATATATGACACTACTTTATTTTCTTGTATTTATACTCAGTTGAGCAGAGCTGACAGAGTATATTAACTTTGATTGGATAACGGTTGGTTGTACAAGTATAAAGGAATCGAGATAGATATAGACTTCCATATATCAAAATCATCGGTATCGAAAAAAAATTCGATTGACTAATGTCCGTCCGTCCGTCCGTCCGTCTGTCCGTTAACACGATAACTTGAGTAAATTTTGAGGTATCTTGATGAAATTTGGTATGTAGGTTCCTGGGCACTCATCTCAGATCGCTATTTAAAATGAACGATATCGGACAATAACCACGCCCACTTTTTCGATATCGAAAATTTCGAAAAATCGAAAAAGTGCGATAATTCATTACCAAATACGGATTAAGCGATGAAACTTAGTAGGTGAGTTTAACTTATGACGCAGAATAGAAAACTAGTAAAATTTTGGATAATGGGCGTGGCACCGCCCACTTTTAAAAGAAGGTAATTTAGAAGTTTTGCAAGCTGTAATTTGGCAGTCGTTGAATGATGAAATTTGGCAGGAACGTTACTCTTATTACTATATGGCTGCTTAATAAAAATTAGCAAAATCGGAGAACGACCACGCCCTCTTTTTAAAAAAAAAATTTTTTTAATTCAAATTTTAAAAGAAAAGTTAATATCTTTACAGTATATAAGTAAATTATGTCAACATTCAACTCCAGTAATGATATGGTGCAACAAAATGCAAAAATAAAAGAAAATTTCAAAATGGGCGTGGCTCCGCCCTTTTTCGTTTAATTTGTCTAGGATACTTTTAATGCCATAAGTCGAGCAAAAATTTACCAATCCTTGTGAAATTTGGTAGAGGCTTAGACTCTAGGACGATAACTGTTTTCTGTGAAAACGGGCGAAATCGGTTGAAGCCACGCCCAGTTTTTATACACAGTCGACCGTCTGTCCTTCCGCTCGGCCGTTAACACGATAACTTGAGCAAAAATCGATATATCTTTACTAAACTCAGTTCACGTACTTATCTGAACCCACTTGGTATTGGTGTAAAAAATGGCCGAAATCCGACTGTGACCACGCCCACTTTTTCGATATCGAAAATTACGAAAAATGAAAAAAATGCCATAATTATATACCAAATACGAAAAAAGGGATGAAACATGGTAATTGTATTGGTCTGTTGACGCAAAATATAACTTTAGAAAAAAACTTGGTAAAATGGGTGTGACACCTACCATATTAAGTAGAAGAAAATGAAAAAGTTTTGCAGGATGAAATCAAAAGCCCTTGGAATCTTGGAAGGAATACTCTTCGTGGAATTACATGTATAAATAAATTAGCGGTACCCGACAGATCATGTTCTGGATCACCCTGGTCCACATTTTGGTCGATATCTCGAAAACGCCTTCACGTATAAAACTAAGGGCCACTCCCTTTTAAAACCCTCATTAATACCTTTAATTTAATACCGATATCGTACAAACACATTCTAGAGTCACCCCTGGTCCACGTTTATGGCGATATCTCGAAAAGGCGTCCACCTATAGAACTAAGGCCCACGCCCTTTTAAAATATTCATTAACACCTTTCATTTGATACCCATATCGTACAAACACCTTTTAGAGTCACCCCTGGTCCACCTTTATGGCGATATCTCGAAAAGGCGTCCACCTATAGAACTAAGGCCCACGCCCTTTTAAAATACTCTTTAACACCTTTCATTTTATACCCATATCGTACAAACCAATTCTAGAGTCATCCCTGGTCCACCTTTATGGCGATATCTCGAAAAGGCGTCCACCTATAGAACTAAGACCCACGCCCTTTTAAAATACTCATTAACACCTTTCATTTGATACCCATATCGTACAAACAAATTCTAGAGTCACCCTTGGTCCACCTTTATGGCGATATCTCGAAAAGGCGTCCACATATAGAACTAAGGCCAACTCCTTTTTAAAATATTCATTAACACCTTTCATTTGATACCCATATCGTACAAAAAAATTCTAGAGTCACCCCTGGCCCACCTTTATGGCGATATCTCGAAAAGGCGTCTACCTATAGAACTAAGGCCCACGCCCTTTTAAAATATTCATTAACACCTTTAATTTGATACCCATATCGTACAAACAAATTTTAGAGTCACCCCTGGTCCACCTTTATGGCAATATCTCGAAAAGGCGTCCACCTATAGAACTAAGGCCCACGCCCATTTAAAATACTCTTTAACACCTTTCATTTGATACCCATAATGTACAAACGCATTCTAGAGTCAACCCTGGTCCACGTTTATGGCGATATCCCGAAAAGGCGTCCACCTATAGCACTAAGGCCCATTCCCTTTTAAAATACTTATTAACCCCTTTCATTTGATACCCATATCGTACATGCAAATTCTAGGGTCACCCCTGGTCCACCTTTATGGCGATATCTCAAAACGGCGTCCACCTATGGAACTAAGGATCTCTCTCTTTTAAAATACTCATTAACCCCTTTCATTTGATACCCATATCGTACAAACAAATGCTAGAGACAACCCTGATCCACCTTTATGGCCATATCCCTAAACGGCGTCCACCTATAGAACTATGGCCCTCTCCCTCATAAAATACTCTTTAATTCCTTTCATTTGATACACATGTCATACAACTAGGTTCTTTTTACAACATGGTGATTTTCCCTTACTTTGTCTCCACAGCTCTCAACTGACTATGTAATGTTCGGTTATACCCGAACTTAGCCTTCCTTACTTGTTTTTGTTTGAAAAAATAACATCATCTCGTTCACAACACCTCGTCCCAGCAAACATCCCACATAATTTCCTTTGGCTTAAGGGTTTGTGGACCCGTTTAATTTGGCTATTGCGAGCCAACAATTTAGCGTTGAGCCTGGATATTTTAAATAAAATAATGGCTTAGAGAGGTATATATACCTTCGAGAAGATTGCGTTGCCCAGATTATCTGACATTTTATTGTCCACACTCATACTCTTGTGACATTCCAAGTTGACTTATTTCCTAGGTATGCCTTGTGTCCTTTTGGCATATAACATGTTTTTTAACGGTATCGAGGAATCCATAAGATTAATATCTAATAAGATATGGTTTAGTCCACTGTATAATGTATTTACTTCCCCGATATTTAGATGAAGTTACGCATAAGTGGTGCAACTTAAAATCGTACTTTAGTACAGAGAAGCAGCGGATAGAGAACGCAAGACGAAGTAGGGCAAGCGTTGATGAGAGGAGTCCCTGGAAATTTTATGGCTCTTTGAAGTTCCTGGTCGTCGTGAGCCAGCATACACCGTCGGTAAATAATTTCAATAAAAGAAGTTTGGAGGTAATGAATTTTTCTTTTCTCTATTGTTGTATAGAAGTTTGAGTAGAGTAGAGTAGAACCCACTGTAGATCAGATCCATATGAGTTTCCTCCCTGGGGTAGAGCCTGTCACAAGAGACGACTAACTCTCGTACATGGGAGTAAGTAGCCGCTGTTGGGCTTTTTGATATCATCATGAAGGCATTCAAAAAGCACAATGGAGCATACAAAATAATAGCAATGTCTTCTGGTAAATCTACAATCGCCCGTATCTTCAAATCGATCAGAGCCATATTACAGAGCAGAGCTTCCCAAGGCAGCCGGTTCTTTGCACCGGAGCGGCTCGGGATTTTTTCCGACCAGGGGCTGTCATTTCAGTGTAACCCCATTTAATTTGTTGCTTCTCTCCCACAAATTGTCATCCTCCCAGCAGATCCTTGCAGCGGGATTATAATCTTTTTAGGACGGTCACACTCTTGCCAGTGTGTGACGTGCAAGGGATGGTTGCATCGGACTGGTTGTTCTGGGATGGGCCCCCAAACCCGACGTCCTTGTAATTTTTATAAATCTTTTGTGGCTCCTTACTGTTCACACCCAAGGGTGTCCCGTAGTCTGCGCCTAAATCACTACCGGGACGACCCCTCTTAGAAAAACTTTCTTCGATCTGGAAGAACTTGTTTCTTACATTTTGATGTTCTTTTGCCCGGGCGTGAACCCACGGCGATGCTGATGGTTGGCTAACGAAATATTCGCTCCTGTTTCCGGAGTGATATCGGTCGAACCCACCTTCGCTAGCTGGTTTTACACGCTTTGGTAGCGGAATTATCCTTACCTATTGGAATGACGTAGGACTTCAGTGACAAATTGAAAACGTGTGGTTTACTCCTTCATCGCCAACGTGTCGGCATGGCTATACCATCTGGGACAATTGACTTGGTGGCTTGGCCTTTTCAATGCCTTCCTTACCTCGGTTGAGATTCCATATATGAGGGTCCTGGCCCTTATCGTGATGAGCTCGGCTCGGGAATCATATAATGTTGCCATTTGGGTGTTTAGCCGCCTCTTACAACAAGCATACCTGCCGCGCCTATATTCTTAGCCCTCTAACCCGCTTCTTGTTTGCTTCGCGTCTCCGGTATGGTTCCCGAGCTTAGAAGAAAAATACACCGGAGGAAACTGCAGGTCTGTCGAAACGCCGCTCTCAGAACTGTCATGGGATATCTTATATTACTGCAACATCATCCACACAGTAAGGCGACACATCACACCAACCTTCTTTTCAATTACAATGAGAAACCAACGCCTTTAAAACCCCTCATATTATGGTCCACCTCTGTTGAAACAGCAAGTTTCTTTGGACTCCCGTTAGAGGACATTGATGACAATTTTTGATTGGTCGCACCTATTGGGTGGGGCGAAGCTCTGCTACAACAACAACAGAGCAGATGATGATTTATAACTTTAACTATCATATCGCGTCTTGCATATAAAAAATTTTAAATATTTTTTAGGTTCTCAGACAAGAAAACAAAGATGATCTCGACGACTACATTGAATTCTTAGATGAAGATATCGACGCGGAGCAGTTCAACTCTGCTAGTCAGCCATTAGAAGCCATCGCCGCTACCGATGCAAATAGTTTTAAAATAGTTTCCGATGTAGTCCTTTCACCACCATTAGGTACCAATGAAGATAGTGTTCAATTTGTAGAAAAAAAATCAAATAAGTTGGGCCATGTTTTAAAAAAACAACGTACTAAAAAATAAAATGATACAAATGACTACGCTTCTGCTTTAATCACAGCATCCCAAAATTCAACTAACGCTTATTGTGCTGCATCGAAAAATGAAAAAGCAAACAGTTTTGCCACCTACATTGCTGATGAGATATCTAAACTCGATGTTGATCTTCAGCTATCAGCTAGAAAAGATATGCATAATATTTTGATAAATTTGCAAATCGAGCAGCTAAATCGGAACGGCCAATGCGTCTAGTATATACTATTTGCGAGTTTTAGTCTCTTTATTACCTACATCACTGGGTCGGGAATAATAATCACGAATTATTTTCGATGTTAACTTTATGGGAAAATTGTTGTTTTCTAGAATCTTTTTGATAGTTTTTATGTTTTTATCGTGATAAATTCTGTCGCTGATGGATAGAACTCGTCTGACGAAGTTGTTGGCCGTGTTCAAAATTGTTCTCTTTTCATGTTGTGAGTGACAGTTTGTAAGCCTCCCCGAGGCTGTTGGTTTTTGATACCAATCTATAGTTAAGAAATTATTTCTTTTGATTACCAATGTATCTAAAAATGGTATTTCCCCGTCTTTTTCTATCTCAATTGTAAATTTGATGGATCTGTGATATCCATTCAGTATGTTAAGCAATTTGTTTGTATCTTCTGTTTTTACTATAGCGAATATATCATCCACGTACTTTGTAAGTAATCGTGGTTTGTTAACCGATTCAGTCTCAAATCTGGTTAATAGTTCTTCCATAACGATATCCGCTATTACCGGTGACGCTGGTGATCCCATTGGCATCCCTGATCGTTGCTCGTATATTTTGTCTCTGTATTTAAAATAACGATTTTCTTTGATACAAAAGTTAACAACACTTAAGAAAAGCTCTTTCGTCATGGATGTGTACTCTTTTATCTGGTTCCACTTAGAATCTATGATATCAATGGCCAAATCAACTGGGATACTGGGAAACAAAGAAAATAACAGTTTTTTTTTGTAATTTTTCAGTTTTTCGAGATTTTTCGAATTTCGCCCTTTTTTTCTCATAAAAACTTCAATCAATTCTGCAATCATCCCCACTAATCCCGGAGTGGGCCGAGAATATTTTTTTTTATTTAGTTGAAAAACAAAAAAACTTTAAATTTTTTTTTGTATTTTTTCCGAAAAGTAAATTTAAAAACATATTAAAAAAAAAAGATCCCAAACGGTCAATTTTTGAAAAAGTTATAGCATTTTGAAAACAAAAACGGTGTTTTTTTTTTAATTCATTACTTTTTTAGGATTGGATGAAAAAATTTGAAAAACTTCTGAAAAACGTCTTTCGTTAGCTAGAAAAAGAAGAAAAACTTTCAGCCAATTCTAAAGGGGTCGGGTTCAAAATTGGTCGAAATGGGATGGAATATCCCATATGTATCAACTGAAAGGAACATTCTGTGAAACGGAATGTCCTTTCGCGGAAAAGTTTCATAGAAGAGAACACCAAATTTCCTTAACACGCACACGGAAATCAAATTGAATAAATTGATCAATAACTTTTTATTTGGTTCGTTTTCTTTGTGGGCATTTTTGTCTACACCAAAAGTGCGAAGAAATTTCTTTACCTATCTCCTTTCTCTCGAAGACACCAACACAATAAAGCTAAATTTATAAAAACAAAAATTACAGAATATGTATTTCCTCAAGCATCAGTAAAGTAGATAATGATGGAAACTTACATGCCTAAAGAATGGAACGATTTAAAAAAAAAATCGATTCTACATTTCTAAAAAAAAGATCGATAATGAATCGAATCGAAATCTAGCTCTCCCAAAGAGTATATATTTGTTAAGAGGCGTCACTCGATACTTTGTTGTTGCCAAAGCAACCCTGTCATGTTGAATGTGATTCTCAAAGAAGTTTTGTTTAGTTTTTTTTAACTGAATCCTATATATTTATGCGGTAAAGTGACTTTGCATAATTACGATTTTTGGAAAGAGAATTAATTAATTAATTTAATACAATCAATAAAATAAACACAAATACCCCACGAAAATGTATAGAAGGCGTTTTTATAAATACATCTGACAAAAAAAACCAACGACTACCTTGAGAAAACATCGAGTAATTTGCTTTGGCAACAACAAAAGTATCGAGTGACGCCTCTTTCGACAAAAAAGCCTAAATAAAAGTAGTAACCTCGCGAGGAAAAAAATGCAAAACAGATGGAAATACAACCAATTTGTTAAATCACTTGAAGCGGTCACATCCAACGTTGATGGAAATGTCTTCATCAACAGCTCTTATAGAATCCTTTTTTGAACATAATAACAACAACATAAGTAAGTCCCAGTCTGTAGATGGGCGAAAAAAACAACTGGATTTTGCTTTGATTAGAATGATCGCCACAGATATGCAACCCTTTAGGAGTGTCGAAAATAACGGATTCAGATCTTTTACACAATGCTTGGATCCGCGGTACGTTTTGCCTTAACGAGTAACATTAAGAAACACACTTTTAACAAATATATAAAATCAATACTTTTTATGACATAGACAGCAACAAACACGAAAACAGAAGTGGCAATTTTTATGAAATTTCGTCAATTAAATTCCTTATTCCTTTTTATTTTCAATAAGCTAAGAAAATACTTCCATTAAGTGTTTAACTGAAACTACGCAACCCATTACAAAAATTGTCGTATGTTGTCTATTGAAAGTTCCGTATACCTCATTGGTTAAAAACTGCAAACGTATACTGAGAATATGTCATATGTAATAAATACTTCCTTTTTATATAACGCTGAACATATGTAGATCGATTCTAATGCCGTAAACGAAGCGAGAACATGATATAAAAAACAAAAAAAAATGTAAGGCGCGATAACCTCTGAAGAGATCTAAGGCCGAGCTTCTCTTCAAATTTGCGTCGTGCTCCTATTGATTTTCCCTACAAATCGGCCGGACGGGACCTACATGTTTTATGCCTACTCCGAGCGGCATCTGCAAGGCAGATGAGTTTTCACTGAGAGCTTTTCATGGCAGAAATACACCTGGAGCGCTTGCCAAACACTGCCGATGGGCGACCCTGCTTAGACAAATTTTCTTCTAATTGAAAAACCTTATTTCTAAAATTTTGATGTTGCTTTGCCCGGGAGGTGAACCCAGGGCATACGGTGTGGTAGGCGGAGCACGCTACCATCACACCACGGTGGCCGCGAGAACATTATACAAAAAAAAAAAAATAAATGTAAGGCGCGATAACCTCCGGAGAGATCTAAGGCCGAGCTTCTCTTCCAATTTGCGTCGTGCTCCTCTTGATTTTTCCCTACAAATTGGCCGGACGGGACCTACATGTTTTATGCCGACTCCGAACGGCATCTGCAAAGCAGATGAGTTTTCACTGAGAGCTTTTCATGGCAGAAATACAATCGGAGCGCTTGCCAGACACTGCCGAGGGGCGACCCCGCTTAGAAAAATTTTCTTCTAATTGAAAAATCTTATTTCTAAAATTTTGATGTTGCTTTGCCCGGGGGTTGAACCCAGGGCATACGGTGTGATAGGCGGAGCACGCTACCATCACACCACGGTGGCCGCCAGAACATTATACATATTATAATAATAAGTATTAACGAAGAATGTGTATTGGTTAATGTTCCCAAGGTTGGTTTCCCTACATTTTGAAATAAGAAATTCAAATAGCGCAAAAAGTATGACATTTCAGTAAAGACTATAATAATTATCTCACTCCGATGAAAGGATCAAGTGAAGACCCATGTGGCATTCCTTGATGCTTCCAATTTATTTTCAGGTTACAGAATGAGAGAGAAACTGTCCAGCTTTATTTGTCGGGAAAACTCGTGTAAAATGGTTAAGCAAAATGTAAATAAACTTCGTTTGGTTCGACTTAATCGATTAAATCGATTCTTAAAAAAATCGAATCGAATCCAGCTCTAATTTGATGTACATACGCCCAATTGAAGTTCGTTTAGTAAGTACATACATATCACTTATATGTCCGATTTTTGTTTTATATTCAAAGAAAATGAAAACATTTTATATCATATGTGCGTACACATATATAAATATAATTATAATATAACAATATGGTGACAATTTTGAAGAAAAAGTTGAAATAAAGTTTTTGAAACCGACGCCGATTTGGTTTAACCAAAGAGAATAAATACAATAAGAGCCGTCACTCGTTATTTTGTGGCGAGTTTCTCGCTGGATTTTGAAAGAATTGATGCCGAATATTTTCTGAGAGGGACATTTTTAACTGTCTCGCATTTATACATGCCGTGTAGGCCCCTTGTGCAACTGTGATTTTTGTAAAGAGAATTAAATAAATTAATTAAATACAGTCGAAAAATAAACACAAATACCCCACGAAAATGTATAGAAGATATTTATAAACATCTCGCCTAAAAAAAAAGTAGCTACCACCTCTCAGTATACATCGAGTAAATGCCAAAAAAAATAACGATTGACGGCTCTTATTGTATTTATCCTTTTTGGTTTAACCAAAGAGGATAAATACAATAAGAGCCGTCACTCGTTATTTTGTGGCGAGTATCTCGCTGGAAATTGAAAATATTGATGCCGAATGTTTTCTGATAGTGACATTTTTAACTGTCTCGCATTTATACATGCCGTGTAGGCCCCTTGTGCAACTGTGATTTTTAGAAAGAGAATTAAATAAATTAATTAAATACAGTCGAAAAATAAACACAAATACTCCACGAAAATGTATAGAAGACATTTATAAACATCTCGCCCAAAACAAAGTAGCGACTACCTCTCAGTATACATCGAGTAAATGCCAAAAAAATAACGAGTGACGGCTCTTATTGTATTTATCCTCTTTGGTTTAACAAACGGTGCCGGGTCCATTATTTTCGCTATGGGCATGTACTAATGTGTGTGTGAATATTTATGTAGCAAATATATAAGTAGCAAGCATGCGTATTTATGTATTCACATTTTTACGTATTGTAACGAATTTACTGCAATTCCGCTTATTTGCAACCTTCACCTAACGTTCGAATCACTAAACTGTTGAATAATTAACTCCAATATTCGATAATGCAAAATGGTCTTTATTAGACTACTTTCAAAATAACACTTCTATTGCTCGACAGATAGCGTGCTTAAATCAAACTGAATTCTAGTGCCTCAACTGTTCCCGCTTTTATACTGTCCGGTTCCTCGCCGACATATTTCTAGGCGCTTCTTTTTCCAGAATTTACTAGTTAGTTATCAGCTATAAATTTCTCAGCTATAACTGCAGATGCACGATTTTATATCTTCTTTCATAGCCCATACGCGTGTATATGTGAGTGATACTTGCACAAATGAATGCATACTTTTGGGAGTATCTCAGATATATGCATGTGTTTGTGCGTTGTTCACCGCTGCTTTTATGGACATATGTGTAGACATAATGATTAATTTGGTTATGTGCATACAAGTCACTACTCAGTATCGGCTTAGAGATGATAGTACCCCTTAGTGTTGCTAGTATTCGTCACACTGTCCTCCATCTAATTCTGATCGTCCCGATCAGACAAATTTCCTGATCTAAACGCTACCAGCATCTCCAAATTAACCACCCTTCTATTTCGTGGTTTCCCAATGGTTTGTATGCGATAGATGGTATCACTGATCTTTTTCACAACTTTGTACGGGCCTTCCCAACTGCACCGAAATTTGGATGGAAAACTTTTCCGCCGGTGAGGGTTGTATAACATTACCAAGTCTCCTTCCAAGAAACCTTCCAAATTTTTGTTCTCGTCGTACCTGTGTTTCATCGTACTACTCATTACCCTGGTTCGTTCCCTCGCATTCTGTTGTTTGGCCAATGAACTACTTCGTAGAGCTTGCGCTTGACGGATTGGCTTTGCATAATCAGTATCGTTCCGACGCTTCACAACAGTAGTGTGCCCTGGCTTGAAACATGCCTTGTATTCTTTCTGCGAAATTCTTTCCTTCGTTTTAGTGCGTAAATTTGGGTTTGTCATTGCCAGTGTTTCTCTCTCAGGTATCTTTGATTTTGGTTTGTTTGGCCAATTCGTTCCATCAACCTTTACGTTTGACTTTCGTGGTCTTGGTCGACAATTCTCCACCAGTACTCGATTACTGCTGAACCCTTTATCCAAACTGAAGTTAAGTGGCACATCCTGGTTCTCATAGCGCATAATCTTTCTCCGCATATCGATGCTGATGTCATGGTCAACTAAGAAATCCACTCCCAATATGACTTCATCAACGATCTCCACCACAACGAATTTGTGTAGAACCGCGACATTCCCAATTAAGATTTCACAGATCACTTCTGCCTGGACTTGGTTATAATCGCCAGTGACCGTACGCAACCTTGCTCCAGGTAATGGCTTTACCCCCCATTATCTACAGTCAGTACACGCTCCTTTCCTTTGACGGCAAGACTCACTTTTCGACTGTATTTAATAAATTTATTTAATTCTCTTTCTAAAAATCACAGTTGCACAAGGGGCATACACGGCATGGATAAATGCGAGACAATTAAAAATGTCCCTATCAGAAAACATTCGGCATCAATTTTTTTCAATTTCCAGCGAGATACTCGCCACAAAATAACGAGTGACGGCTCTTATTGTATTTTGGTTAAACCAAAGAGGATAAATACAATAAGAGCCGTCACTCGTTATTTTTTTTGGCATTTACTCGATGTATACTGAGAGGTAGTCGCTACTTTTTTTTTGGGCGAGATGTTTATAAATATCTTCTATACATTTTCGTGGGGAATTTGTGTTTATTTTTTGACTGTATTTAATTAATTTATTTAATTCTCTTTCCAAACATCACAGTTGCACAAGGGGCCTACACGGCATGTATAAATGCGAGACAGTTAAAAATGTCCCTCTCAGAAAACATTCGGCATCAATTCTTTCAAAATCCAGCGAGAAACTCGCCACAAAATAACGATTGACAGCTCTTATTGTATTTATTCTCATTGGTTAAACCACATTGGCGTCGGTTTCAAAAACTTTATTTCAACTTTTTCTTCAAAATTGTCACCATATTGTTATATTATAATTATATTTATATATGTGTACGCACATCTGATATAAAATGTTTTCATTTTCTTTGAATATAAAACAAAAATCGGACATATAAGTACATATGTATGTACTTACTAAACGAACTTCAATTGGGCGTATGTACATCAAATTAGAGCTGGATTCGATTCGATTTTTTTAAGAATCGATTTTTTCGATTCGGTTCTAGAAAAAAATCGATTTAATCGATTAAGTCGAACCAAACGAAGTTTATTTACATTTTGCTTAACCATTTTACACGAGTTTTCCCGCCAAATAAAGCTGGACAGTTTCTTTCTCATTCTGTAACCTGCCGACAAAATAAATTGGAAGCATCAAGGAATGCCAGATGGGTCTTCACTTGATCTTTTCATCGGAGTGAGATAATTATTATAGTCTTTACTGAAATGTCATACTTTTTGCGCTATTTGAATTTCTTATTTCAAAATGTAGGGAAACCAACCTTGGGAACATTAACCAATACACCTTCTTCGTTAATACTTATTATTACAATATGTATAATGTTCTCGCGGCCACCGTGGTGTGATGGTAGCGTGCTCCGCCTACCACACCGTATGCCCTGGGTTCACACCCCGGGCAAAGCAACTTCAAAATTTTAGAAATAAGGTTTTTCAATTAGAAGAAAATTTTTCTAAGCGGGGTCGCCCCTCGGCAGTGTTTGGCAAGCGCTCCGGGTGTATTTCTGCCATGAAAAGCTCTCAGTGAAAACTCATCTGCCTTGCAGATGCCGCTCGGAGTCGGCATAAAACAGGTAGGTCCCGTCCGGCCGATTTGTAGGGAAAATCAATAGGAGCACGACGCAAATTTGAAGAGAAGCTCGGCCTTAGATCTCTTCGGAGGTTATCGCGCCTTACATTTATTTATTTTTTTTTTATAATGTTCTCGCTTCGTTTACGGCATTAGAATCTATTATGTTCAGCGTTATATAAAAAGGAATTATTTATTATACATATTAGTTTATTGAAAATAAAAAGGAATAAGGAATTTAATTGACGAAATTTCATAAAAATTGCCACTTCTGTTTTCGTGTTTGTTGCTGTCTATGTCATAAAAAGTATTGATTTTATATATTTGTTAAAAGTGTGTTTCTTAATGTTACTCGTTAAGGCAAAACGTACCGCGGATCCAAGCATTGTGTAAAAGATCTGAATCCGTTATTTTCGACAATCCTAAAGGGTTGCATATCTGTGGCAATCATTCTAATCAAAGCAAAATCCAGTTGTTTTTTCGCCCATCTACAGACTGAGACTTACTTATGTTGTTTTTATTATGTTCAAAAAAGGATTCTATAAGAGCTGTTGATGAAGACATTTCCATCAACGTTGGATGTGACCGCTTCAAGTGATTTAACAAATTGGTTGTATTTCCATCTGTTTTGCATTTTTTCCGTACGATTTGCATTTCGCAGAATGGCCCTGCACTTGACTAAAATACTTCCAGACAACAGATCTGCGAAACTTTGGATTACTTATAAGATTGAATTCCCCTTCAGTCACTTTCAATTGGCTTACTAGAATCTAAAACTGTGGTATTAATTTCGTAATGAACACAATATCATACCACAAATTAGTTAAACACATGTACAATATATTGCTTACCAGATGTTGTCGCAATACTATTAATCCCAAAATGTAAAAATGAAATACAACTCTGTTCAAATTTGAGTATTCTTGTTCGAATTCTCTATTCAAAGAATAAAATGTACGTTCGAATCCTCTCAATATATACATTAGTATTATATGTCAATTTCGAATACTTGCAATTAATCTTTATATACTTACAATACATGTACAAACACATAAATGAAACTCAAATTATACATATGGGGTATTCCATCCCATTTCGACCAATTTTGAACTCCTTTAGAATTGGCTGAAAGTTTTTCTTTTTTTTCTAGCTTACGAAAGACGTTTTTCAGAAATTTTTCAAATTTTTTCATCCAACTCAAAAAAAGTAATGAATTTAAAAAAAAACACTGTTTTTGTTTTCAAAATGCTATAACTTTTTCAAAAATTGACCGTTTGGGATCTTTTTTTTTTTTTTAATTTGTTTTTAAATTTACTTTTCGGAAAAAATTAAAAAAAATTTTTAAAGTTTTTTTTTTTGATTTATTTTCTTTTTTGGCCGTCAGTATAAACTGTTATTTTATATTTTTGAGCTCAAGGCCGGATTAAATAAAACACTTTTAATTATACTCAGTTGAGCAGAGCTCACAGAGTATATTAAGTTTGATTGGATAACTGTTGGTTGTACATATATAAAGCAATCGAGATAGATATAGACTTCCATATATCAAAATAATCAGTATCGAAAAAAAATTCGATTGAGCCATGTCCGTCCGTCCGTCCGTCCGTTAACACGATAACTTGAGTAAATTTTGAGGTATCTTGATGAAATTTGGTATGTAGGTTCCTGAGCACTCATCTCAGATCGCTATTTAAAATGAACGATATCCGACTATAACCACGCCCACTTTTTGGATATCGAAAATTTCGAAAAACCGAAAAATTGCGATAATTCATTACAAAAGACAGATAAAGCGACGAAACTTGGTAGATCAGTTGAACTTATGACGCAGAATAGAAAATTAGTAAAACTTTGGACAATGGGCGTGGCACCGCCCACTTTTAAAAGAAGGTAATTTAAAAATTTTGCAAGCTGTAATTTGGCAGTCGTTGAAGATATCATGATGAAATTTGGCAGGAACGTTACTGCTATTACTATATGCACGCTTAATAAAAATTAGCAAAATCGGAGAAGGACCACGCCCACTTAAAAAAAAAAATTTTTTAAAGTAAAATTTTAACAAAAAATTTTATATCTTTACAGTATATAAGTAAATTATGTCAACATTCAACTCCAGTAATGATACAGTGCAACAAAATACAAAAATAAAAGAAAATTTCAAAATGGGCGTGGCTCCGCCCTTTTTCATTTAATTTGTCTAGGATACTTTTAACGCCATAAGTCGAACAAAAATTAACCAATCCTTTTGAAATTTGGTAGGGGCATAGATTTTATGACGTTAACTCTTTTCCGTTAACACTATAACTTGAGCAAAAATCGACATATCTTTAATGAACTTAGTTCACGTGCTTACTTGAACTCACTTTATCTTGGTATGAAAAATTAACGAAATCCGACTATGACCACGCCCACTTTTTCGATATCGAAAATTACGAAAAATGAAAAAAATGCCATAATTCTATACCAAATACGAAAAAAGGGATGAAACATGGTAAGCTAATTGGATTGTTTTATTGAAGCGAAATAAAAAACCCTTAAAATATTGGCAGGTATTAAATATATAAATAAATTAGCGGTATCCAACAGATGATGTTCTGGATCACCCTGGTCCACATTTTGGTCGATATCTGGAAAACGCCTTCACATATACAAAAACCACCACTCCCTTTTAAAACTCTCATTAATACCTTTAATTTCATACCCATATCGTACAAACTCATTCTAGAGTCACCCCTGGTCCACCTTTATGGCGATATCTCGAAAAGGCGTCCACCTATAGAACTAAGGCCCACTCCCTTTTAAAATACTCATTAACTCCTTTCGTTTGATACCCATATTGCACAAACGAATTCTAGAGTCCCCTGGCCCACCTTTATGGCGATATCTCGAAACGGCGTCCATCTATGGAACTAAGGATTACTCCCTTTTAAAATACTCATTAACACCTTTCTTTTGATACCCATATTGTACAAACAAATTCTATAGTCACCCTTGGTCCACCTTTATGGCGATATTTCGAAAATGCGAACACCTATACAGCAACCACCACTCCCTTTTAAAACCCTCATTAATACCTTTAATTTGATACCCATATCGTACAAACACATTCTAGAGTCACCCCTGGTCCACCTTTATGGCGATATTTCGAAACGGCGTCCACCTATAGAACTAAGGCCCACTCCCTTAAAATACTCATTAACACCTTTCATTTGATACCCATATCGTACAAACATATTCTAAAGTCACCCCTGGTCCACCTTTATGGCGATATCTCGAAACGGCGTCCACCTATGGGACTAAGGATTACTCTCTTTTAAAATACTTATTAACACCTTTTTTTGATACCCATATTGTACAAACAAATTCTAGGGTCACCCCTGGTCCACCTTTATGGCGATATTTCGAAAATGCGTCCACCTATGGGACTAAGGATTACTCCCTTTTAAAATACTTATTAACACCTTTCTTTTGATACCCATATTGTATAAACAAATTCTAGGGTCACCCCTGGTCCACCTTTATGGCGATATCTCGAAACGGCGTCCACCTATGGAACTAAGGATTACTCCCTGTTAAAATACTCATTAACTCCTTTCTTTTGATACCCATATTGTACAAACAAATTCTAGAGTCACCCTTGGTCCACCTTTATGGCGATATTTCGAAAATGCGAACACCTATACAACAACCACCACTCCCTTTTAAAACTCTCATTAATACCTTTAATTTCATACCCATATCGTACAAACTCATTCTAGAGTCACCCCTGGTCCACCTTTATGGCGATATCTCGAAAAGGCTTCCACCTATAGAACTAAGGCCCACTCCCTTTTAAAATACTCATTAACTCCTTTCGTTTGATACCCATATTGCACAAACGAATTCTAGAGTTACCCCTGGCCCACCTTTATGGCGATATCTCGAAACGGCGTCCACCTATAGAACTAAGGCCCACTCCCTTAAAATACTCATTAACACCTTTCATTTGATACCCATATTGTACAAACAAATTCTAGGCTCACCCCTGGTCCACCTTTATGGCGATATCTCGAAACGTCGTCCACCTATGGGACTAAGGATTACTCCCTTTTAAAATACTTATTACCACCTTTCTTTTGATACCCATATTGTACAAACAAATTCTAGGGTCACCCCTGGTCCACCTTTATGGCGATATCTCGAAACGGCGTCCACCTATGGAACTAAGGATTACTCCCTGTTAAAATACTCATTAACACCTTTCATTTGATACCCATATCGTACATACGCATTCTAGAGTCAACCCTGATCCACCTTTATGGCTATATCCCTAAATGGCGACCACCTATACAACAACCACCACTCCCTTTTAAAAACCTCATTAAGACCTTTAATTTACAAACACATTCTAGAGTCAACCCTGGTCCACCTTTATGACGATATTTCGAAACGGCATCCACCTATAAAACTAAGGCCCACTCCCTTTTAATATACTCATTAACACCACTCGTTTGATGCCCATATTGTACAAACAAATTCTAGGGTCACCCCTGTTCCACCTTTATGGCGATATCTCGAAACGGCGTCCACCTATGGGACTAAGGATTACTCCCTTTTAAAATACTTATTACCACCTTTCTTTTGATACCCATATTGTACAAACAAATTCTAGGGTCACCCCTGGTCCACCTTTATGGCGATATCTCGAAACGGCGTCCACCTATGGAACTAAGGATTACTCCCTTTTAAAATACTCATTAACACCTTTAATTTGATACCCATATCGTACAAACGCATTCTAGAGTCAACCCTGATCCACCTTTATGGCTATATCCCTAAATGGCGTCCACCTATAGAACTATGGCCCACTCCCTCATAAAATACTCTTTAATGCCTTTCATTTGATACACATGTCATACAAACACATTCCAGGGTTTCCCTCGGTTAATTTTTCTACATGGTTATTTTCCCTTATGTTGTCACCATAGCTCTCAACTGAGTATGTAATGTTCGGTTACACCCGAACTTAACCTTCCTTACTTGTTTTTTAATTTGATTTGTTTTATTTTAATTATTTGTCAATATTTCGACTTCACTCTGAAGTCATCATCAGGACTGACTGCAAAAAACAATACGTAATTTTAATAATAAAATAAAAACATTTATTTATGCATCGACGCCACTTACACCTTCAAATGCGCTTTCAAGACTAACATTTAACATAACAATTATCAAAAGAAACAGCGATTGAAAATCTAAACATACAGAGTAAACAAATGAAAAACCGTAATTGTAAACAAAAACTATAAAACAACAAATTGTTAGACGGCGAATAGTACATCGATACATACATATATATTTGGCATTACAGTGTGTTGTGAAACGAAGATGAAAACTTTTTATGTGTGTGCGGGTCTGTAAAAATGCATCACACGCTTTTGTTGTTTTTTATAAAGTTGCGGTAGACGTGAGAACAATTCGCGATGTCCGTTTTGGAATTCATATTCTTATTATTAGGGGTATCCACTATATGAAGCATTTCTAATGTGAAGCGTTTGTTATAATTTTTCTCTACTTCTAAAATGGTTACATTGTCAAAGTCTGGATAATGTCCTGTTTCTTGGCAGTGGGATGTTAAAGCCGGTTCGTTGTCTGAAAAATTGTTCCTTAATTTTATATTAGATCTATGTGCGGATATCCTTGTCTTCAATTTTGTTTTTGTAGTCCCCACATATACTTTCTCGCATACGTGGGACCCGTCGCCATTGCAAGGAATCTTGTAAACTACATCCGATTTTTCATGTGTTGAAATTTTATCTTTAAGGTTGCTAAAATATTTCCGTAGGGTGTTGTCATACGTGAAAGCTAACCGCACGTTCTCTTTATCGTACATGTTTGAATATTTTATTCTCTCCGATAATTTCGGGACATACGTTGCAGACTTGTAAATTTTGGCATCTCTAGTCTTTTTATTACCTACATCACTGGGTCGGGAATAATAATCACGAATTATTTTCGATGTTAACTTTATGGGAAAGTTGTTGTTTTCTAGAATCTTTTTGATAGTTTTTATGTTTTTATCGTGATAAATTCTGTCGCTGATGGATATAACTCGTCTGTCGAAGTTGTTGGCCGTGTTCAAAATTGTTCTCTTTTCATGTTGTGAGTGACAGTTTATAAGCCTCCCCGAGGCTGTTAGTTTTTGATACCAATCTATAGTTAAGAAATTATTTCTTTTGATTACCAATGTATCTAAAAATGGTATTTCCCCGTCTTTTTCTATCTCAATTGTAAATTTGATGGATCTGTGATATCCATTCAGTATGTTAAGCAATTTGTTTGTATCTTCTGTTTTTACTATAGCAAATATATCATCCACGTACTTTGTAAGTAATCGTGGTTTGTTAACCGATTCAGTCTCAAATCTGGTTAATAGTTCTTCCATAACGATATCCGCTATTACCGGTGACGCTGGTGATCCCATTGGCATCCCTGATCGTTGCTCGTATATTTTGTCTCTGTATTTAAAATAACGATTTTCTTTGATACAAAACTTAACAACACTTAAGAAAAGCTCTTTCGTCATGGATGTGTACTCTTTTATCTGGTTCCACTTAGAATCTATGATATCAATGGCCAAATCAACTGGGATACTGGGAAACAAGGAAAATAACAGTTTTTTTTTTGTAATTTTTCAGTTTTTCGAGATTTTTCGAATTTCGCCCTTTTTTTCTCATAAAAACTTCAATCAATTCTGCAATCATCCCCACTAATCCCGGAGTGGGCCGAGAATTTTTCTTTATTTAATTGAAAAACAAAAAAACTTTAAATTTTTTTTTGTATTTTTTCCGAAAAGTAAATTTAAAAACATATTTAAAAAAAATGATCCCAAACGGTCAATTTTTGAAAAAGTTATAGCATTTTGAAAAAAACACCGTTGTCCAACTCAAAATAAGTTTTAAATATTTTGAAAAACACGGTGTTTTTTTCAAAATGCTATAAATTTTTCAAAAATTGAACGTTTGGGATCATTTTTTTTTGTTTAATATGTTTTTAAATGTAATTTTCGGAAAAAATACAAAAAAATTTTAAAGTTTTTTTTTTTCAATTAAATAAAAAGAAAGTGCTCGGCCCACTCCGGGATTAGTGGGGATGATTGTAGAATTGATTGAAGTTCTTTATGAGAAAAAAAGGCGAAATTCGAAAAATCTCGAAAATCTGAAAAATTACAAAAAAAAAAATTTAAAAATTTTTTGGAATTTTTTCCGAAAAGTACATTTAAAAACAAATTTTTCAAAAAAAAAAAAGATCCTAAACGGTCAATTTTTGAAAAAGTTATAGCATTTTGAAAACAAAAACGGTGTTTTTTTTTTTTAAATTCATTACTTTTGTAGAATTGGATGAAAAAATTTGAAAAACTTCTGAAAAACGTCTTTCGTAAGCTAGAAAAAGAAGAAAAACTTTCAGCCAATTCTAAAGGGGTCGGGTTCAAAATTGGTCGAAATGGGATGGAATACCCCATATGTATCAACTGAAAGGAACATTCTGTGAAACGGAATGTCCTTTCGCGGAAAAGTTTCATAGAAGAGAACACCAAATTTCCTTAACACGCACACGGAAATCAAATTGAATAAATTGATCAATAACTTTTTATTTGGTTCGTTTTCTTTGTGGGCATTTTTGTCTACACCAAAAGTGCGAAGAAATTTCTTTACCTATCTCCTTTCTCTCGAAGACACCAACACAATAAAGCTAAATTTATAAAAACAAAAATTACCGAATATGTATTTCCCCAAGCATCCGTAAAGTAGATAATAATGGAAACTTACATGCCTAAAGAATCGAACGGTTTTTAAAAAAAAAATCGATTCTACATTTCTAAAAAAAGATCGATAATGAATCGAATCGAAATCCAGCTCTACCAAAGAGTATATATTTGTTAAGAGGCGTCACTCGATACTTTATTGTTGCCAAAGCAACCCTGTCATGTCGAATGTGTTTCTCAAAGAAGTTTTGTTTAGTTTTTTTTAACTGAATCCTATATATTTATGCGGTAAAGTGACTTTGCATAATTTCGATTTTTGGAAAGAGAATTAATTAATTAATTTAATAAAATCAATAAAATAAACACAAATACCCCACGAAAATGTATAGAAGGCGTTTTTATAAATACATCTGACAAAAAAAACCAACGACTACCTTGAGAAAACATCGAGTAATTTGCTTTGGCAACAACAAAAGTATCGAGTGACGCCTCTTAACAAATATATACTCTTTGGCTCTACATCAAATATGTTGGCACACATTGAAGTGGAGTGAAGTGAACGCGAAAATTTAGCTCGACAAAAAAGCCCAAATAAAAGTAGTAACCTCGCGAGGAAAAACATTCCATCGGTGCAACGTAAGTTGTATATGCTGTATCTTTGTATACAGCCCGGTAGAAGACCAAACCTGCGCTGGTAAGCGAATCTATTTACATTTTAAAATTTTATATTTTTCCTATATAACACAAAGAAAAGAGCGCGAAACTGTCTCCCACATAATCAGCTGTGTGTGGTGGGTTTATCGAACTTTTCTTTGTATCCAATCCTTCGCTCCACAAGCGAGACAAAGCGAGACGAAGCTATATGCGTAAAAGCATGCATCAAAATCGAAGTAAGCATTTGACTTCGCGAAGCTTCTCACCACAAGTGAGCTTTTCAAATAAGCTCTTTTAAATTAAACAAAGCCTCTAGCTATAGGGTAAATGAGGCATATATAACACAACATAATGCGATAAACACATATTATTACCTAAAAATTAAACTAAATTAATAAAATAAAATAAAATTAAGGTCAAGTAAAGCGAAAATAAAACAAAGTATACCATACAATAATACTTACCGAAAATTAATAAAAAAAATTATAATAACATAACAAATTGAATTAAATAAATTAAAAGCATAAATACAATGAAAAACAAATATAACATAATAATAATATAAATGAAAAGAAAAAGAAGAAGAGCAATATGAGAACACCACCAATTGTCTCTGTTGAAATAAGCGAGGACGGCAGTATGGATCCATTCGCCAGGAGGTCAAGACTTGCGCAGTCGCCTCCACGTTCCGCTCCACCCATTAGTGCTTCTTCGCAGAGACTGAGCGAGTCAGAGCCAGGGGCCGAGGGCGGAGCAGACGGCGAAAATGATTTCTAGTGCCTCGGAGAGCTTATTAAGGAGATGAAGGAGCTTGTAGGAAGTGGAAAACGCACCATTAACCAAAACCTTCGGGATTAGGTCAAGGCTGTTGCGATCTCCTACGAGCAAGCCAGGGATGCGCTCAAGAATACTAATAAGTCTTGCTGGGAAGTGAAGCAGTCACAGACTACCCCATCTCTGGCACAAAGCTTGCAACAGAAATGTACAAAACGTAGCCGATTGCTCATACGCGGATATCCTTAAAGTTGTCAAAAATGAAGGGTCATTGAAAGAAATGAACACAATGGTTCGTAAGATCCGCAGGACTGCTAAGGGAGAACTCCTCTTCCAACTCAGTTGGCAGTCGGACAATGACACTGCAAAACTTGAAGCAGCTGTAGGACAAGCTCTCTCAGGGAAAGCCGATGTCAAGTCCCTCAAGGAGGAGTCTCTATGCGAAATACGCGATATAGACGAAGTAACGACGGTTGAAGAGGTCTAGTGTGCGATCCGTGCGTAAAGTATATGGCGGTACGCAGACTGCGACTAGTTTTGTACCCACTGTGTTAGTTCGGGAACTTACGAGAAGTGGTAAAGTCCGAATCGGGTGGGTTATATGCCGAGTCCGAGCAAAAGTTCAGCCGAAACGATGCTTTAATTGCCTCGAACATAGCAAGAAACTGCGGCACCGAATCCAATCTCAAAGGCGTTTGCTTTAAGTGCGGGGGCCAAGGGCACGCGGCGAAATCATGCACTAACGCGCTTAAGTGCTTATTGTGCGCTAGAAGAGGGATCAGCGGCACAGACCATCACACTGGTGGCTATAAGTGACCAGTATATAAAGAAGCGACGCTGTTTCCTGAATCAGAGCATGTTGCGTATGTAGCTCGCTATGTTTCGAAGTCCCGCATGCCATTTATAAAGCTCTGAATCTTTACCCTTTCAGAGTATTCCACGGAGGCGTCCGCATTTGCCAAATGTGCCAACCATTCAACATCCGAAGTAACCTCTTTCAAAGTCTCATTAGCTTTTTGGTAACGGTTTTGCAATTCCATTTGATATATCGGTTTCCTGTGTTCGCTTTCGTACCTTCGTTCTACAGCAGCCAGCAATGCGTCATAACTGTTCCGTTCGTACTCTGGAATAGTCTGTAAGATTTCGGCAGCTGATCCTTTCAATGCTACGAAGAGTGCAGCAACTTTATCTTCAGCATTCCAGTTGTTCACTGTTGCGGTCTTCTCAGCTTAAAGACCATAGGAACAGAACCGTCAAAGGATGGTGTTTTTACCTTTGGATTACTCGTTGAAACTGCTGGGCGATTTAGTTGCAACTGCTCGATACGTCCTCTCAAAGCATCCACCTCGGCCTCGATTTTTTCCTCAAAATATAAAATTTTTGTATCTTGGGCCTCCAACTTCGAGGAAATATGTCCTTCTTGCTCTTCCAGTTGAGCAGAGATCTGGGATGATATCTGTGCTGAAATGCGTGCCTCCTGTGCTTCCATCTTGGATGTTACTGTCGATGTTTGAGCAGATATTGCAGCCAAAATCGTGTTCAAGTCTGTGCTCGTAACGGTCTTTGATGTTTCGTTTTTTACTCAGTTGAGCAGAGCTCACAGAGTATATTAACCTTGATTGGATAACGGTTGGTTGTACAGGTATAAAGGAATCGAAATAGATATAGACTTCCATATATCAAAATCATCAGTATCGAACTCGCCCGTCCGATAACTTGAGTAAATTTTGAGGTATCTTGATAAAATTTCGTATGTAGGTTCCTGGGCACTCATATCAGAGCGCTATTTAAAATGAACGAAATCGGACTATAATCTCGCCCACTTTTTCAATATCGAAAATTTCGAAAAACACAAAAAGTGCGATAATTTATTACCAAAGACGGATAAAGCGATGAAACTTGGTAGGTGAGTTGAACTTATGACGAAGAATAGAAAACTTGTAAAATTTTGAACAATGGGCGTGGCACCGCCCACTTTTAAAAGAAGATAATTTAAAAGTTTTGCAAGCTGTAATTTGGCAGTCGTTGAAGATATCATGATGAAATTTGGCAGGAACGTTACTCCTACTACTATATATATGCTTAATAAAAATTAGCAAAACCGGAGAACCACCACGCCCTTGAAATTTTTGCAGGAATAATGTCCGTGGTATTACATATATAAATAAATTAGCGGTACGCGACAGATGATGTTCTGGGTCACCCTGGTCCACATTTTGGTCGGCATCTCGAAAACGCCTTCACATACACAACTACCACCAATGCCATTTAAAAACCCTCATTAATACCTTTAATTTGATACCCATATTGTACAAACACATTATAGAGTCACCCCCGTCCACCTTTATGGCGATATCTCGAAAACGCGTCCACCTATAGAACTAAGGCCCACTCCGTTTTAAAATACTCATTATCACCTTTCGTTTGATACCCATATTGTACAAACGCATTCTAGAGTCAACCCTGGTCCACCTTTATAACGATATCTCGAAAAGGCGTCCACCTATAGCACCAAGGCCCACTCCCTTTAAAATACTCATTAACACCTGTCATTTCATACCCATATCGTACAAACAAATTCTAGAGTCACCCCTGTTCCACCTTTATGGCGATATCTCGAAAAGACGTGCACCTATAGAACTAAGGCCCACTGCCTTTTAAAATACTCATTAACACCTTTCATTTGATACCCATATCGTACAAACAAATTCTGGAGTCACCCCTGGTCCACTATTGCGGCGATATCTCGAAAAGGCGTCCACCCATAGAACTAAGGCACACTCCCTTTTAAAATACTCATTAACACCTTTCGTTTGATACCCATATTGTACAAACGCATTCTAGAGTTACCCGTGGTCCACCCTTATGGCGATATCTCGAAAAGCGTCCACCTATAGAACTAAGGCCCATTCCCTTTTAAAATACTCATTATCACCTTTCATTTGATACCCATATCGTACAAACAAATTCTAGAGTCACCCCTGGTCCACCTTTATGGCGATATCTCGAAAAGGCGTCGACCTACATATATAACTAAGGCCCACTCCCTCTTAAAATACTCATTAATACCTTTCATTTGATACCCATATCGTACAAACAAATTCTAGAGTCAGCCCTGGTCCACCTTTATGGCGATATCCTTAAATGGCGTCCACCTATAGAACTATGGCCCACTTCCTCTTAAAATACTCTCTAATACCTTCCATTTTATACACATGTCATACAAACACATTCCGGGGTTACCCTAGATTCATTTTCCTACATGGTGATTTTCCTTTATTTTGTCTCCATAGCTCTCAACTGAGTATGTAATGTTCGGTTACACCCGATCTTAGCCTTCCTTACTTGTTCTCTTCAATTTTTGTTGTTGATTCTTCCACATCAGGATAAAAGACATACTCGTTCATATCAATTCCTTGCGACTCCATTACCTCTCGTAGCCGTGCTTGAAGTTCGATCTTATTGCCGGTGCCGGAGTGCAGCAACTTTATCTTCAGCATTCCAGTTGTTCACTGTTGCGGTCTTCTCAGCTTAAAGACCTGGAAAGGAACAGAACCGTCAAAGGATGGTGTTTTTACCTTTGGATTACTCGTTGAAACTGCTGGGCGATTTAGTTGCAACTGCTCGATACGTCCTCTCAAAGCATCCACCTCGGCCTCGATTTTTTCCTCAAAATATAAAATTTTTGTATCTTGGGCCTCCAACTTCGAGGAAATATGTCCTTCTTGCTCTTCCAGTTGAGCAGAGATCTGGGATGATATCTGTGCTGAAATGCGTGCCTCCTGTGCTTCCATCTTGGATGTTACTGTCGATGTTTGAGCAGATATTGCAGCCAAAATCGTGTTCAAGTCTGTGCTCGTAACGGTCTTTGATGTTTCGTTTTTATACTCAGTTGAGCAGAGCTCACAGAGTATATTAACCTTGATTGGATAACGGTTGGTTGTACAGGTATAAAGGAATCGAGATAGATATAGACTTCCATATATCAAAATCATCAGTATCGAACTCGCCCGTCCGATAACTTGAGTAAATTTTGAGGTATCTTGATAAAATTTCGTATGTAGGTTCCTGGGTACTCATCTCAGAGCGCTATTTAAAATGAACGAAATCGGACTATAATCTCGCCCACTTTTTCAATATCGAAAATTTCGAAAAACACAAAAAGTGCGATAATTTATTACCAAAGACGGATAAAGCGATGAAACTTGGTAGGTGAGTTGAACTTATGACGCAGAATAGAAAACTTGTAAAATTTTGGACAATGGGCGTGGCATCGCCCACTTTTAAAAGAAGATAATTTAAAAGTTTTGCAAGCTGTAATTTGGCAGTCGTTGAAGATATCATGATGAAATTTGGCAGGAACGTTACTCCTACTACTATATATATGCTTAATAAAAATTAGCAAAACCGGAGAACGACCACGCCCACTTTTAAACAAAATTTTTTTTAAGTCAAATTTTAACAAAAAATTTAATATCTTTACAGTGTATAAGTAAATTATGTCAACATTCAACTCCAGTAATGATATGGTGCAACAAAATACAAAAATAAAAGAAAATTTCAAAATGGGCGTGGCTCCGCCCTTTTTCATTTAATTTGTCTAGAATACTTTTAATGCCATAAGTCGAACAAATATGTACAAATCCTTGTAAAATTTGGTAGGGGCTGAGATTCTGGGACGATAACTATTTTCTGCAAAAAAGGGCGATATCGGTCGAAGCCACGCCCAGTTTTTATACACAGTTGACCGTCTGTCCTTCCGCTCGGCTGTTAACACGATAAATTGAGCAAAAATCTATATATCTTTACTAAACTCAGTTCACGTACTTATCTGAACTCACTTTGTATTGGTATAAAAAATTGCCGAAATCCGACTATGACCACGCCCACTTTTTCGATATCGAAAATTACGAAAAATTAAAAAAAATCCATAATTCTATACCAAATACGAAAAAAGGGATGAAACGTGGTGATTGGATTGGTTTATTGACGCAAAATATGACTTTGGAAAAGAAATTTGTAAAATGGGTGTGACACCTACCATTTAAGTAGAATAAAATGAAAAACTTCTGCAGGGTGAAATCAAAAGCCCTTGGAATTATTGCAGGAATAATGTCCGTGGTATTACATATATAAATAAATTAGCGGTACGCGACAGATGATGTTCTGGGTCGCCCTGGTCCACATTTTGGTCGGCATCTCGAAAACGCCTTCACTTACACAACTACCACCACTGCCATTTAAAACCCTCATTAATACCTTTAATTTGATACCCATATTGTACAAACACATTATAGAGTCACCCCCGTCCACCTTTATGGCGATATCTCGAAAACGAGTCCACCTATAGAACTAAGGCCCACTCCGTTTTAAAATACTCATTATCACCTTTCGTTTGATACCCATATTGTACAAACGCATTCTAGAGTCAACCCTGGTCCACCTTTATAACGATATCTCGAAAAGGCGTCCACCTATAGCACTAAGGCACACTCCCTTTTAAAATACTCATTAACACCTTTCATTTGATACCCATATCGTACAAACAAATTCTAGAGTCACCCCTGGTCCACCTTTATGGCGATATCTCGAAAAGTGTCCACCCATAGAACTAAGGCCGACTCCCTTTTAAAATACTCATTAACACCTTTCGTTTGATACTCATATTGTACAAACGCATTTTAGAGTCACCGCTGGTCCACCCTTATGGCGATATCTCGAAAATGCGTCCACCTATAGAACTAAGGCCCACTCCCTTTTAAAATACTCATTAACACCTTTTATTTGATACCCAAACCGTACAAACACATTCTAGAGTCACCCCTGGTCCATCTTTATGGCGATATCCCGAAATGGGGTCCACCTATAGGCCCACTTCCTCTTAAATAATCTTTAACACCATTCATTGGATTCCCATATCTTACAAACACATTCTACAGTCGCCTCTGGTCCACCTTTATGGCGATATCTCGAAAAGGCGTCCACCTATAGAACTAAGGCCCACTCTCTTTTAAAATACTCATTAACACCTTTCAATTGATACCCATATCGTAGAAACACATTCTAGAGTCACCCCTGGTCCACCTTTATGGCGATATCCCGAAATGGCGTCCACCTATAGAACTATGGCTCACTCCCTTTTAAAATACTCTTTAATACCTTCCATTTGATACCCATGTCATACAAACACAATCCAGGGTTACCCTAGGTTCATTTTCCTACATGGTGATTTTCCCTTATTTTGTCTCCAAAGCTCTCAGCTGAGTATGTAATGTTCGGTTACACCCGAACTTAGCCTTCCTTACTTGTTTTTGTTTGCAAAATGCTCAATATGGAAGCTATAATAGTTTCATTTTTATGCGAAGAAGAGGAAAGGAGAATAAGGATCGCGACTATGGCTCGATATAATGGCATTAGATGGATGGCATTCCACTCTGTAATTATCCCTGTCGACACCAATATTTAGCAGCAGGGAAGTAAATAGACCCCCACTGAATTGGAAGAAAGCGGTGAGGGAAGGTTGGTGTGCCTTGGTTCTCTCAATTGGCGCCAAAAAACTCATCCCAAATTAATTTACTATATTTGTATGTAGGGAGTCAAATAGGATATTCAATGTTTTTTATATTTATATATGTATATCCAATTGCAAAGTTTTGTGTTATCTCTCCATTCATTCGCCTAACACCAAAACGCAGATTTTGACAATCTGAACAAAGGTATGTTATTGCTGTAGAGATGAGGCAACCATATAGTTGAACCATGGGTTTACAATGCGATTGATATCATTGTTTGTAAGGCGTTTGTTTACCATATAGTTTCGCAGCTTAAATTGAGGTTATGTTGCGAATAGAGTGGAAGGGCGTAAAAGAAGGCAGTCGACTGGAGGAAGCAGGTAGAGCTTAGGTGCATTGCATCAATATACATGGAATCTTTATATCAATAGCCGTGTTTTTTTTTTTACACGTATATACGTCTACGTTTGCGCGTAAAAAAACGCGTATCCTCCCTTAGATAATACTTAGGAGATCCATCTATCGGCAACTAGCTACAGAATATATTGTACCGAAAAGCGGAGACACAAACCCCTGATGTATGTCTGTGTATAACCTATATAGAATCGGTTGCGCTGGACAGTGGACACACACCATTTGAAGAGGTAATACATAGAATTAGTGTAGAAGTGAAACATAAACATATATTTCTGTTGCATCTGAGTATAATGCGTATTGAAATTTAGGAGTACTGTACAATGTAGCAAATGTTTTAGTTCGACCGAGGCACTATTGAGTGCCGGATATCAGAAAAGTTCAACAATATTATTATTGTGGGTAGAGGCACCCTCGAGTGCCGAATACCAAATCTTCTTTATTTTAAAAACTTCAGTGTATTTATACTTTATAATTCTATCGTTTCTTATGCGCTACTTAGTTACTACATAAACATATACATATTTACTCTAATTTTTACATTCTTACTAAGTCTAACAAAAGTCATGTAGCCAAGCGTACGCTTACCTACCAACCTAATAAAATCGCACTGCATTTTTTTAGCACACGCAAACAACCGGCGTTTTTTGCCCAAACACAAATAAGCATGCGTTGCGACAATGTAAAGCATGTGTGCAAACGTCAAATCTAAATGTCACGCAGAACAAAAATTGGAAATCGACTTAGGTTTTCACGAAGCAAATTCACTTTGGGTTGCTCTCATACAAGTTGTATGTGCATGAGACATTTTTGACAGAAAATGACTTGCGTGCGTTTATATTAGGTTGGCATGTTACACATTCGTACACACATTCATAAGCTGCTTCAATGCACTTGCTGAAAGCGTGTGAAAATGTTGGAGTAGAGGAATACGCGGTGTCAGCAAATTCTTATGCGGCAGTTACTCACGAACGTACGTACCAAAAACGTGTCAGCTGACACGACCTATCTTATGAGTGTGCAATGTAAACGAAAACTCACCGACGTGCAACGCCCGTACGTACGTAGCCCGGAACGTAGAAATCAAAACAATTTTGATTTTTTCCGTAAGAACGTGTCAGCTGATCGCTCTCTCACTAGACAGAGTTACCTAGTAAACTTTTGTGCGCTAATTTTTGACCGTTTGCAATTTTATGCAAAAACATCTAATTAAAGTTAGAAAAATTGTGAAAATAATTCGAAATAATTATGTAAAAGTGCTGATTATAAATATGTAATCTATTTATACTTATTTAATATGTATTCCGGCCTTTTACAATATCAAAAATTAAATTGGAAAAAGTTGATGTTCCCATAAGCATGTATGCAAACTGGCCAATGGCAACAGTACTTTGTTGTAAACAATACACACACAAATATGTTATGTACATGTACACAGACGCACACATTGATTCCTACGGGCTTCAGAGTTCGGTCAAACGTGCTTCGTACGACAAACGTCCGTACGTACGGCACACGTCGGTGGGTAACTGCCGCATTAGTTACAGACTAAACAACTTAGACATCGCGCGTAATATGTGTGTAGATATGTATGCATTCACTTTGTATACATTACAGTACTAATTTTCTGCGCAGCAATTTCAGAAGCATAGATAAAGTTTAACGCTTGGCATTCCATAGAAACTTTAAGCGTAAACATATATAGATGTAAACAAAAAACACAGGTAATAGCCGTGTTTTTTAACACGCGTATATCCGTTTACGCTTAAACTTTATATGGTACAGCTAAGCGACAAACTTTAAATACACCTCCGAAATTGCTGCGCATAAATTTTGTCCTACTAAATTTCAATACGTATTATACTCAGATGTAACTGAAATACTACACTAATTCTATGTAGTCTATGTGTGTCCACAATTCATCGCAACTGATTCAGCTATATGTTATACCCTATGACCATCAGAGCGTTGTGTCTCCGCTTTTCGGTACACCCTGTTGCTGTAGCTAGTTGTTTAGCCACAGCCACTAGATGGGTCTCCTAAGCATTATCTAAGCGAATACATATCTGTAAAGGAAGAAAAGAGAAGATGGTGGACTTCTAGTTTATTATTGGATTGACCGCTGAAGAATAAAGTATTAAGATAATTAACCCGGACGTTTCTGTTGTTTTATTAACCATCGAAGGTAGAAATTACATCTCAGGTGTTTTAACGAACCTCGCCTACTATTATAAACAACTATTTTGTAAAATGGATGCTCGAGAAGGCATTATTAAAGTTTTAACTGAAAATAATGTGGATTTTCCTCCTACTGCCAACATTATACAATTACGCAGATTACTGCAAAATATAGTTTGCGTGGGAGATAAGAGCTCCGCAAATACGATGAATATCACTCCGAACACAAATATATTGGAGAACATTCCGGACGAAATGACTGAGATAACCGCTGCCGTTTCTATTGAGTCCTCTGCCGCCATTGCAGTTACCGCCATTCATAATGCCGCCACTGCCGTTTTAACTGCCTCTACCACCGATGTTTTGGTTGAATTCAATTCAACACCTGCCGTTAACAATGTTTTTGCTGCCGCCATTGACGTCTATTCTGCCGCCTCTACCTTCTGCTCTGCCGCCACTGCCGTCACCGCCGTTCATACTGCCGCCACTGCCGTTCCAACTGTCTTTACTACCGATGTTTTGGTTGAATTTAATTCAACGCCTGCCGTTCACGATGTTTTTGCTGCCGCCCCTTCCGTCTATTCTGCTGCCGCTACCGTCTGCTCTGCCGCCACTGCCGTCACCGCCGTTCATACTGCCGTTCCAACTGCCCTTACGACGGAATTTGACGTGCCGATATAGAGGAACGAAGTTTATAAGATGTTGGCAAGACGCAAGTGGGACAAAAAGAGCGAATCATTACATTGCTACGTTCTATTGATGCAGGCAATAGGAAAACGGGCAAACATATGCGAAACAGAAATTATCGATTTCATAATAGACGGCATAGGCAATGTAGTGCCAAATGAACATCTACTGTTACCGGTCAAAACACTTGATGAATTGAAGGTGTCAGGGAGCCGTTTTCAAAGAAAATATTTCACAGTAGAACCAGACTAGAAATTAAGTTATACTGTATCGAGGTCGATTACAGTGTCAGATAGGCCGAGCGGTAACTTTGAACACAAATAGCGAATTGTATTAGGTTAGGTATTAGATTAAGAAATGTACGATAGTGAAGATTGAAATTAAGCTATAATGTATCATGGTCAATACAGTGCGAGCTGTAACTCTGAACACAAATAGCGAATTGTATCGGATTAAGAAATGTATGACAGTAAAAATAGAAAATAAGATAATGTATCGAGGTCGATACAGTTTCAGGCTGGCCGATTTATAAGATCTTAAATGCAACCATGTCAACTAATTAATAGAATAAGTAAAAATACATCACTGTAAAGGAAGAAAAGAGAAGATGGTGGACTTCTAGTTCATAATTGGATTGACGGCTGAAGAATAAAGTATTATGTAACTTCTACCTTCGATGGTTAGTAAAACAGCAGAAACGTCCGGATTAATTATCTGAATACTTTATTCTTCATTCGTCAATCCAATAATGAACCGGAAGTTCACCATCTTCCCAGCCAGCATTTTTTGAAAATTTGGATAAAAAAATATTCAAATATCATACCCCAAGATGATTAAAAACGTTCAAATTTAAAAGCATTTTCTGTTCGAAAATTAACGTATCGTCGGGAGAAAAATGTACCATAAATGTGATTATTCTTGAATAATCATTTATGATTCATATTTCGAAACACTTTTTATTCATCTTTTTATCATACTTGATATTACTGGAAGATTGTACTTTACTTCTTTTGGAATAACATTTGATTACTTTTCACAGTCATTTTTTGATCACATTTAAGAACAATTTTCAATTTAAAATTGTACATATCCATTTTATAAATTTTTTTTTTTTTTTTTTAATTAATTTTCCTTAACCTATTTTTGTGTATCGTTCTAGATTTTTTTTGTGTTTCATCAAAGAATGTGACATTAACACCGTCGACCTTTTGAATCTGAAATGGGCCTTCATAGATGCTGTTATGTTTTTCGTAGGGCTGTCTTTCGACTAGTACCAAGTCATTTATTTTCAAATTTAACGGTCGTGCGCCTTTATCATATAGCAACTTGTTTCGAGCTTTGTGTTTACTTATCAAACTTTTTGCAAGATTATGCGATTTTTGCATCCTATACTTCATTTCCTTAGCATAGTTATCAATATTGTAAATAGGATCGATTGTAACAGTTTGTACCTCTTGCGGTAATATAGCGTTTATGCCGAAAACTAACTCAAATGGCGTTATCTTATTATCGAAAGCTGAGTTTACGGTTACGTTATGATGGAATGTGAAATATTTTAAATAGGTATCCCAGTCAGAGGATGTTTCATTCAAGTATGCGCGAAGATATTCATTAAAAACGCGATGGTTACGTTCTATTGTACCGATTGTTTCATGGTGGTAAGCCGTAGGAAAGTCATGGGTTATTTTTAAAATATTACATAATTCGTTAAAGATTTCGTTTTTATACTCGGTGCCTAAATCCGTTCTAATGGTATTCATTACACCGTACGTAAGAATAAACCCTTCGAAAATGGCTTTGGCAACAGTACTGGCTGTTTTATCAGGTATTGCTATGGTTACAAGATACTTTGTTAAATCACATATCAAGGTAACAGCGAACTTGTTACCGATATCAGAGGTTGGTAAAGGCCCGATTGTGTCGACTACAACAACATCGAAAGGCTTTATTGGTGTTGCCGTAATAACTAATTTTTCTTTATTTTTGGGCTTAACTTTGTTGTGTATGCAATCCACGCAAAGCTTCACAAATTTGGATATATCTCTCGTCATATTTTTCCAATAAAACTTTGTTCTCAGTTTCGCGTATAGCTTTTTTGTTCCACAATGACCACCTGATAATGGGTCAGTGTGGTAAATGGTCATTAGCTGTAGTTTTTTGGAATTATCAGTCACTGTTTCCACCGGGTCAGTTAATATTATTTCTTATGTTTTTAGGATGTCATTTCCTTTGGCTTTTAGCTCGGATATGGAAATATGTTTAAAAATTATGCCATCTTTTGGCCATTCTATTTTCTTAAAGTGCCGACTGTCGGCCGCCTTTTGCAACCTCGAAAGCAAATCATCTAAATTCAGAGTTTCGTTAACAGTAGCAACATTAGTTAAAAAAATGCGTTTGGATTTAATATGCGCAAATATAAGAACATTAAAATTTGTTTTATTTTTATCATTACATATTTGAGATCTTATTTTCGGTATTTTCTTGGAAAATTCGAATTCGAATTTATCATACACCATAACTTTCTCTGTTAAAGTGTGACTTTCATTGTTTGTATTTGGTTGAAATTTTTTCGTCATTGACCGAGTTTTCATTGTCAGAATGTGTTTAGATTCTTGTTTTAAATCAGAAAATGAAATGCGCGAAAGTGCATCAGCTGCTACGTTGGTTTTTCCTTTGATATATTCGATTGTGAAATCGTACTCCGCGAGTTCTAACCTGATTCTGGCAAGTTTTGATGTTGGATCTTTCATGTTGAAAAGATAGACCAGTGGTCTATGGTCTGAAATGGTGAAATGCGTTCCATATATGTATGGTCGAAATTGTTTAATAGCGAAATAAATCGCTAACAGTTCTAGCTCTATAATAGGCTTGTTTTGTTCAGACTTGCTAAATGATTTAGAAGCGAAATGCACAGGTAAATCGTTGCCGTCATGGAGCTGGCTTAGTACTGCGCCGCAACCTGTTTTCGATGCATCGACTGTTACAATGAATTTTTTTGTGAAGTCAGGATACTGCAAAATTTTTGGTGAAATCAAGGCCATTTTTAAACATTCAAATGAATGTTTGCATTCATCACTCCAGAAAAATTGCGCATTTTTTCGACTTAGTGCATTTAATGGTGCTGCTAGCAAAGCGAAGTTGGGTATAAACCTGCGATAGTAATTCGCGAAAGCAACAAATCGCCTACAAGAATCTTTATCTGTCGGAATAGGGTAGCTTTGAATTTTGTCAATTTTTGAATTATCCGGTGAAATTCCAGTTGACGAGCATTTGTGACCTAGGAATGTTACCTCGGATCGAAGGAAGTTACATTTTTGTGGATTTAATTTAAGGTTAAATGTTCGGCAGGTATCAAAAACTTTCTTAAGATTTTTTAAGTGATGTTCTTCGCTACATCCAATGACAATAATATCGTCAATATATAAAAATGCTTCATTCGGAGAAATTCCCGAAAACGCTATGGACATCATTCGTGAAAATGAATTGGGGGCAACATTTAATCCAAATGGCAAAACCTTCCATCTAAAAGCACCTCGATCAGTACTAAATGACGTGATATCGCGCGAGTCAACATGAAGCGGAATTTGATGAAATCCTGAGAAGAGGTCCAACGTGGAAAAAAATTTTGCTCTGCCTAGGTTATCTAAGATATCAACGCGGGGCAAAGGAAATTTATCAGCTATAAGATTTTTATTGATAGCACGGAAATCAACACACATTCTGTAAGCTTTTTGACCTTCACTGCTTTTTTTTGGAACTAAAATCAGAGGACTGTTGTAGTTTGAATTACTTTCTTCTATAAGATTGTTTTTTAAAAGATTTTTTACTTGCCTATCAATTTCCTCTCGCTGCGAATAGGGTAATCGGTAATTCTTCATATAAACTGGCGTTGCATCCTTTACTCTAAGTTTTTGCTCATAAAAATTATTTATTGTCATTACGTCATCCTTTAATGCGAATATATCTGCGTATTGAAGGCATAGGTTTAATAAATTTTCTTTTCCATTCCTAGGTATTTGCTGAGTAAGTATATTTGTAAGTTCGCTTATGCGTTTTGCATCTGCTGTTGTTTTATTAATAGAATAAACATTGTAGTTGCTTAACATTTCTGACTGAACGTGACAATTGTTAACTAGCTTCACTTTATCTGTTGTATTAATAATTTTTAATATAGGATTGCTACTGTTGGCAATACACCTTGCCGTGAAAACGCCGTCGCAAATTTCCTGCGATTCTATGAATAGCTGCCGGTTGGGTTTCCCTAAGTTAAAGACACGGTACACCTCACACCTGGGTGGTATGATGCATGTATTAACGTTTGTACTATGTAAAATTGGAATCTCAAATTTTTGGTTATTTAACCAAAACGAAAGACGATCATTTGCATAATTTATGTTGCATCTGTATGCTTTGAGAAAATCTTTGCCATGAATGGCATCAGAGGGGATGTTAAAATTGTCTGGAACGACATGTAATGTATGTTTAAAAAAGTAATTGGATGTTGTTAAATTCGTTGTTATTTTTCCAAGAGTCAACACTGTACCTGATGTGACACCTGTTATGTTATCGCTGTCCATGGGCGTATCTTTATTTAAGGCGGAAAGTTTAATTAAGGAGATGTCTGCTTGTGTGTCAACAAGAAATGTGCACCATTTGTGGGAATCGGTACATCCTAACTCAACAAAATCTGTGTAGTTTAAGTTTAAGCAATATATGGACACTTCGCCTTCTTTGTTGGCCGAATTTACTCGGTTTGCTCCCTCAGTGTTCGCTCCTGAGGGGCTTCCGCGTTTAAAGTACGGACATTGGTTTGTCTATTGTTATTGGTATGTCTTGAATTATTGTTATAGTTGTTATTGTTTCTGCCGCTAGGAACTCTTTGAGTTTGTCTCGAGTTATTGTTAGAAAAATTTGCGTTGCTGTTGTGGTTTTGCCTATAACCTCGACTACTGTTGTGACCTCGACTAAAGTTATGCCCATAAGATCCCCTTTGATTGTCACGGTACGATCTAAAGTTATTGTTGGTACGAGCACGAAACGCCAATACCTGTCTTTCTTGTACTTCATTGTTCTGTTCAACGATTAATTTTGCTACAACATCTTTTGGGTCTTTAAAATGGGTTGAGGCAAGGATTGATTTAACTAAGCTTGATTTGGCATTTAGTCGGCAAACGTTGACAGTTTGCTCGACTGCCATCTCGTGAGCTTTTGCTTGTGTTATGCCTTCAATGATTAAAGAACGTTCAAGAGCCTCTGATAGTTCTTCCACACGTTTAGAAAAATCCGAATAATTATTGTTGCTTACATATAGGGCTGCGATTTTTCCTGCAACAACCTTTGAGTTGTCAGGCTTTATTCGTGCTCGTAGGGAAAGTTTTATATCGTTGGTAGATGAAATACTCGTAGGAAGAGCTTCTCGAGCTTTTCCTTCCAGTTTAGATTTCAAAAATGATATTAGCGTGGGTATTAAGTTTTCCTCAGCTAAACTTTCAACAAGATCTATTTTATCTATAAACGATTCGAGAGCCAGTGGGTCACCGGAATAATTTTCACGAATTATAGACGCACACATTGTTACAAATGATTTTTTTTGCTCTACGGTAGCCATATTTGAATGTTTAAAAATACTCGCGTTTGGTTCTTTAGTAAATACGTATTGCTTGTCTTGGAAAGCAAGTAAATTATCTAACGCATTTAAGGAAGCGTGCCGTTTAATATTTTTTCCGGAAACTTGCAAAGTATCATATACGAATTCGTCACCTGATTCGTAATCCTTAATAATATCTTCACACAGTAATGAAGTAAAATCTTGTGGAATCTTTATTCTGCATTCTAGCTTAGCAAAACATTTGATAAGCTGCTCTCTACAACGTACTATAATATCGTTAATGGATTTTACTTGAAATGTTTTCTAAGTTTAAAGATATAATTGAATTATACGATTCGATAAGTAATTCTTTGTATTCTATTAATTTTTCTTCTCTTGTAGATAATGGGCGACTTTGTAAAATTCGTTTGGTGATTTTTAAAAATGACTCTTGAGCTTCTTTTGCCCTTGCTTCAATATCACTCATAGCAATTGAATAATTTATCGTGAAAAATCCTACACACCCTAATTCAGCTTATTCAAAAAGTGACTTTGCTAATTTATTGTTGTTTTTCATTTTAATATATTTAAACTATTGGTTTAACAAAAAGCCCTAGTAATTTTTCTTATTATTTATATGTATATATGAATTGTATGTAAAAATGTTGTATTTAATTTATTAATATATGTACAATGTTAGTAATTTAACTTAGCTGTACCACTGTAACTCCTCTTCGCTGTCTTGTCTGTTGTGGTCTCTGCCGGTGTTTACTGGTTTTACTTCATGCCTTCGTTGTTGTGTCGGTTGACTCTTTGCTGCTCTTGCCGAATATCGCTTAGCTGTTGCAACAGCCGATTTGCGCTCTGACTTCCGATGTTTTGCATATTTAATGTTTGTTGTATTGAAAGTAATAATTTTTTTTCTTGATGTTTTAATTTTGCATTAAAATGTGTACATAAGTAACCGTTGCGTATTTTATGTGTATATATAGGTATTTCTTTCCCGTTTTGTGCCGTCTATTATATGTTTTAAGTACATTGACTTTGCCGGATCTACGCTTTGTATATTTCATTTAGTTGATTTTTACATATTTGTATACCCATGTTTGTTGTTTTTTGTTTTCGTCCTTCATGTAGTTGTAATTTTTGTTTAGCAATTATTCACTTTTTAAAAATTGTTAAAGTGTTATCTTTTATTGTTGTTGCCTTCTATTAGCTGAATTTTTTCCATTTTATCTCTGTTGAACTTTTTAATAATTTAATCGTTGTAGTTTTTATACATTTTTTAACTTTCATGTGATGTTTGTGTACATATGTACTGCTTATTGCACACCACTCTGTTCGCCTTTACATATTAACACAGTATTTCTGCATACGTATATATGCATTTTTTTTTATATTTTTTTTTCTGGACTTTTCGTCTCTTTTTTAAATACACACGTAATTTTCTGGCACTGACCTCCAGTGGTTGTGACGCAAATTTTGCGTGGCTTTTATAAAAAGTAATCTTAAATAGTTTTGTTTGTTGTTTTATTTAAAACACCTTTCCCTCATACACTTTTTAATGACGAATTTTGCAAATTGTATGCAATCAAAACTCAGCATAAATACATATTTTTGCACTTTGTCCAAGCCACTGTTCAGATTTTCAACAGACTGCGCTTTTTGCAAACAAAAGTATTCCAGCGCACGCCCACGACTTGGTCTGCCGCAAATCGGAAGATATCGTTCGTTCTTCGCTATTTATTGCACACGCATTTGTAAGCTATTCGTACTTTTCTTCGTAACCGTAAAAATTGGCAATAAACGAAATTTTTGGGGCCTTTATATGATATTAGGGGGACTCATGTAACCGTATAAATGCCTTATAAAGTGTGTAAACGTATAAATTTATCTAGTTTACGCACGAGCTGTCAAATTTTGTATGAAAAATCATTTACACAATTTGTATAAATTTACGCGCACATTTCATTGTGTAAACGCGGTAAACTCAAAGGAATGCAACCTTGCAGACATTACAGCAGGCATTTTCATCAGAAATCTCCAACGTCAGCAAGTAAATGCGTTTTAGTTTTGATTTTTCACTTAATCTTGGCAATTTTTAATCTGTATAACATCAAAAAAATTTTGTTCGGCAATAATACAGCTGATAAACAATCAAGTTTATCAAGAGTGTTACTAGGTGCGTTCATATAACAGCGTGTGTAAATGGATATAATTTTACACCTTATAAGTTTATATGCTTTCATGATTCCCCCTATTATAAAATAAGAGCACTTTTTTCTATTATTTAACTTTCAATTACAGATAGTAATTAAATATTTTATGCACAAAAGTGAAATTCTCACTTAGTTAATTGTCTTTTAAACGTTTTTTTCTTTTGTTTGTGTTGTACTACTGTCGCGGTCGCCATGTACAGTCGCCGTGTACAGGTACTTACTTTTATAAATGCGAACTAAATTAAATAAACACTGCACGGCTACAAGGTTCTGCTGAGACCGAGTTTATTAACTTTAATAGACAGTTACAGAGTAGCTGATTAATGTATGATTGGTACAAAGAGAAATTAGCGGTAGAATATAAATATATGATACTTATGTTATAAAGGCGTTAACAGACTATAGCTTTAAGTATGTTCATGTTATTCTAATTTATATGCGGTGGCACTACAATATTATATGATGGTTTGGAATAATTTGTGAATAAGATTGTGATTCATTTTTCCATCATATTTAATACATAACTAAATACTATATAAATATCATATTTCATCAGGGGGTGAAAGCATTTGGAAGCTCGGAAGTAAGATTTTTGAACCGCAGGTAGTAATTAACTTGACCGTTGTACACACACACGACTACAACATCCAACATCATCTATGATCATCATCTTAGATCATGGTAACGATGTCACTTTAAAAATCACGATTTTACTATATCTCATATCATTCTTTAAATATAAATAGATGTTTTCGACAATCATAGCTCATGGAGGATGTTGAAGCCGGGTCCAGGCGTGTCGATCAAGCTTAACATACCAGCGGTTAAACAGCTTACAACCTCCGTACATCGGTTCCATCCAGTATGTCTTTTCTGGGAAGCCGCATCTAGAGAAATGCTAGAAGACATCTTAGGTTAGCAGCAGCACTTATATTACTTTTAGTCTTGAATATGTGTTGTATATTTGTAATTTTTTTGGATTTTATGATTGAAAAATTGTGAGCTAATGAAGAAAAATCAAATTTTCAATGAGAAGTATAGTTTTAACAAGTAAAAAATTCATCATTTATTCAAGAAAGGTAGTCTGCAAATATTAAGAAAGTTGATTGAAAAATTGTTCTCAGTTATTGATCATCAAAAGCAAACAAGTTTTATTATTCTCTATGTTCATTTTTATAAAATCTTAAAATTTATTCATCAAAGTTATTCGAAAATTATTTCAAAAAGTGATCGAAAAATGATTTTCAGTTTTTGATCATTAAAAGTAATCTTATTTTATTATTTATTTTGTTCAACTGTATGAAAACTCAGTATTTATTCGCAAGGAGTAGTCAAATTGTATTGATATGAAGGAAAGTTCAAAAATTTATCATCTAAATGCTGTGTGGGTAATTAATGGAGTGCGTCCATCAGGTTTGCATATTTTAATTGATTAGGAAATCCGGAATTAAATGCTTTGTGCACAATTGTGTTATTTTGAGTGAAAAACAAGTAAAGAAGGTTAAGTTCGGGTGTAGCCGAACATTACATACTCAGTTGAGAGCTATGATGACAACATAAGGGAAAATAACCATGTAGGAAAATGAACCGAGGGAAACCCTGGAATGTGTTTGTATGACATGTGTATCAAATGAAAAGAATTAAAGAGTATTTTATGAGGGAGTGGGACATAGTTCTATAGGTGGACGCCATTTAGGGATATAGCCATAAAGGTGGATCAGGGTTGACTCTAGAATGCGTTTGTACGATATGGGTATCAAATGAAAGGTGTTAATGAGTATTTTAAAAGGGAGTAATCCTTAGTTCCGTAGGTGGACGCCGTTTCGAGATATCGCCATAAAGGTGGTCCAGGGGTGGCCCTAGAATTTGTTTGTACAATGTGGGCATCAAACGAAAGGTGTTAATGAGTATTTTAAAAGTGAGTGGGCCTTAGTTCTATAGGTGGACGCCGTTTCGAAATATCGCCATAAAGGTGGACCAGGGGTGAATCTAGAATGTGTTTGTACGATATGGGTATCAAATTAAAGGTATTAATGAGGGTTTTAAAAGGGAGTGGTGGTTTTTGTATAGGTGTTCGCCTTTTCGAGATATCGCCATAAAGGTGGACCAGGGTGACTTTAGAATGTGTTTGTACGATATGGGTATCAAATTAAAGGTATTAATGAGGGTTTTAAAAGGGAGTGGTGGTTGTTGTATAGGTGGTCGCCTTTTCGAGATATCGCCATAAAGGTGGACCAGGGGTGACTCTAGAATGCGTTTGTACGATATGGATATCAAATGAAAGGTGTTAATGAGTATTTTAAAAGGGAGTAATCCTTAGTTCCATAGGTTGACGCCGTTTCGAGATATCGCCATAAAGGTGGACCAGGGGTGACCCTAGAATTTGTTTGTACAATATGGGTACCAAAAGAAAGGTGTTAATGAGTATTTTAAAAGGGAGTAATCCTTAGTTCCATTGGTGGACGCCGTTTCGAGATATCGCCACAAAGGTGGACCAGGGGTGACCCTAGAATTTGTATGGACAATATGGGCATCAAACGAATGGTGTTAATGAGTATTTTAAAAGGGAGTGGGCCTTAGTTCTATAGGTGGATACCGTTTCGAAATATCGCCATAAAGGTGGACCAGGGGTGACTCTAGAATGTGTTTGTACGATATGGGTATCAAATTAAAGGTATTAATGAGGGTTTTAAAAGTGAGTGGTGGTTGTTGTATAGGTGGTCGCCTTTTCGAGATATCGCCATAAAGGTGGACCAGGGGTGACTCTAGAATGCGTTTGTACGATATGGGTATCAAATGAAAGGTGTTAATGAGTATTTTAAAAGGGAGTAATCCTTAGTTCCATAGGTTGACGCCGTTTCGAGATATCGCCATAAAGGTGGACCTGGGGTGACCCTAGAATTTGTTTGTACAATATGGGTACCAAAAGAAAGGTGTTAATGAGTATTTTAAAAGGGAGTAATCCTTAGTTCCGTAGGTGGACGCCGTTTCGAGATATCGCCATAAAGGTGGACCAGGGGTGACCCTAGAATTTGTTTGTACAATAGGGCATCAAACGAAAGGTGTTAATGAGTATTTTAAAAGGGAGTGGGCCGTAGTTCTATAGGTGGACGCCGTTTCGAAATATCACCATAAAGGTGGACCAGGGGTAACTCTAGAATGTGTTTGTACGATATGGGTATCAAATTAAAGGTATTAATGAGGGTTTTAAAAGGGAGTGGTGGTTGCTGTATAGATGGTCGCATTTTCGAGATATCGTCATAAAGGTGGACCAGGGGTGACCCTAGAATTTGTTTGTACAATATGGGTATCAAAAGAAAGGTGTTAATGAGTATTTTAAAAGGGAGTAATCCTTAGTTCCGTAGGTGGACGCCGTTTCGAGATATCGCCATAAAGGTGGTCCAGGGGTGGCCCTAGAATTTGTTTGTACAATATGGGCATCAAACGAAAGGTGTTAATGAGTATTTTAAAAGGGAGTGGGCCTTAGTTCTATAGGTGGACGCCGTTTCGAAATATCGCCATAAAGGTGGACCAGGGGTGAATCTAGAATATGTTTGTACGATATGGGTATCAAATTAAAGGTATTAATGAAGGTTTTAAAAGGGAGTGGTGGTTTTTGTATAGGTGTTCGCCTTTTCGAGATATCGCCATAAAGGTGGACCAGGGGTGACTTTACAATATGTTTGTACGATATGGGTATCAAATGAAAGGTGTTAATGAGTATTTTAAAAGGGCGTGGGGCTTAGTTCTATAGGTGGACGCCTTTTCGAGATATCGCCATAAAGGTGGACCAGGGGTGACTCTAGAATGAGTTTGTACGATATGGGTATCACATTAAAGGTATTAATGAGAGTTTTAAAAGGAAGTGGTGGTAGTTGTATGTGTGAAGGCGTTTTCCAGATATCGACCAAAATGTGTACCAGGGTGACCCAGAACATCATCTGTTGGATACCGCTAATTTATTTATATATGTAATACCTGCCAAGATTTTAAGGGTTTTTTATTTCGCCCTGCAGAACTTTTTCATTTTCTTCTACTTAATATGGTAGGTGTCACAACCATTTTATAAAGTTTTTTCTAAAGTTATATTTCGCGTCAATAAAACAATCCAATTACCTTACCATGTTTCATCCCTTTTTTCGTATTTCGTAAAGAATTATGGCATTTTTTTCATTTTTCGTAATTTTCGATATCGAAAAAGTGGGCGTGGTCAAAGTCGGATTTCGTTCATTTTTAATACCAAGATAAAGTGAGTTCAAGTAAGCACGTGAATTAAGTTCAGTAAACATATGTCGATTTTTGCTCAAGTTATCGTGTTAACGCCCGAGCGGAAGGACAGACGTACCACTGTGCATAAAAACTGGGCGTGGCATCAACCGATTTCGCCCATTTTCACAGAAAACAGTTAACGTCATAAAATCTATGCCCCTACCAAATTTCAAAAGGATTGGTTAATTTTTGTTCGACTTATGGCGTTAAAAGTATCCTAGACAAATTAAATAAAAAAGGACGGAGCCACGCCCATTTTGAAATTTTCTTTTATTTTTGTATTTTGTTGCACCATATCATTACTGGAGGTGAATGTTGACATAATTTACTTATATACTGTAAAGATATTAAATTTTTTGTTAAAATTTTACTTTAAAAAAAATTTTGTTTAAAAAGTGGGCGTGGTCCTTCTCCGATTTTGCTAATTTTTATTAAGCGTACATATAGTAATAGGGGTAACGTTCCTGCCAAATTTCATCATGATATCTTCAACGACTGCCAAATTACAGCTTGCAAAAGTTTTAAATTACACTCTTTTAAAAGTGGGCGGTGCCACGCCCATTGTCCAAAATTTTACTAATTTTCTATTCTGCGTCATAAGCTCAGCTCACCTACCAAGTTTCGTCGCTTTATCTGTCTTTTGTAATGAATTATCGAACTTTTTCGGTTTTTCGAAATTTTCGATATCGAAAAAGTGGGCGTGGTTAAAGTCCGATATCGTTCATTTTAAATAGCGATCTGAGATGAGTGCTCAGGAACCTACGTACCAAATTTCATCAAGATACCTCAAAATTTACTCAAGTTATTGTGTTAACGGACGGACGGACGGACGGACATGGCTCAATCAAATTTTTTTTCGATCCTGATTATTTTGATATATGGAAGTCTATATCTATCTCTGAAAATGGCGAATTGAATTTATTTTCATTTTGTAAATTCTGATTTTCGATTAATTTTTATTTTATGCCGATAATTCGAAGTGGCATTACATATTTTAAAGAAGTGGAATGTCCTAATTTAAGGATCGGTTTGGTCATCGGTGTATGGTCGATTTTTGAAATGAAAATGGCGAATTGAATTTATTTTCATTTTCGAAATTCTGATTTTCGATTAATATTTATTTTTCGCCGATAATTCGAAGAGGCATTACATATTTTAAAGAAGTGGAATTTTCTAATTTAATGATCGGTTTAGTCATCGGTGTATCCACTTGTTTCATTGGCTGGTGGAAATAGAACCAGTTTGGCCAAAGGCCTTGTCATTTGACCTTTTTCAGTCGTGATATCGAAAACTCGTACAAGGTGGTCTGGTCCCTTAACTTCTGATGTCATTACAGAACATCCATCCGTTCCAATTCCAACACAATCTTCGAAGGGTTATCCTAAATTATTAAAAATATCGATCACCATGTTTCAATCACAAGAGGTTTGCTCGACAGACACATTTTTTGACAATTGCAGGCATTTTGCTCCCAAATCGAATTGACATCCGTTAACTGTGTTGTTTCTTTGCGAATTTTCGAAAAATATTAGTAGTAGAAATAGGAAGCAATTAGATAAGTACTTAACTGCATATATCCTTAGAACATTTATTTTAATTTTATGACGAATTTATTAACTATGCCATGATCTATTAGTGTGGCTGAACATAGGTTTTATGAAAAGTACGAACACCAAGGAATCGTGCACTTTCGTAAACCTATGAACATACGAAACCTAAACCAATTCAAAATTCATCGTTCAACGCCAAAACCTCGACTATTAAATCGATTCACGTAAAAATGTCATTAGTAAATAATGGAGATGCCATAACGAAATGTACTCATTGGGCATGTTAACTTATTCATGTAAAAGTCCAGAACAGGAGTCTACTTCTAATACGCGTCCAAAAATATCGAGAGAGGTGACCTCGACAACAATAATTCTAAGGCGGAAAAGAAAAATTGTATCTCTGCTCAGAGATATTTCAAGTTGAAGTTGGCAATTTTCATGTGGTTTTTGTAATGCTTTTGTGCACTTAAAAAGATTTGTGTACAAAGGGAATTTGCATGCATTTAATTTTGATCCCACCTCATTGGAGGACCGGACAGGGTAATTTTTTATAAGCTCGGCTGAAGGTCACCAACGCGACCCGGGTCATTTTTTGGTTTTTCGTCAATATTTTTTGAAGGAACTAAAATTTTTATTTCCGTCTTCGAGGTTATCGAAGGTCAGTACGCGTCTTTTGATACTTCTCTCGATATTTTTGGGCGCGTATTAAAATTCGACCTTCTGTTCTATTAATTCCGTATGTTCGGAACATTCGTCTCCATTTAAGAATTTTGAGAATCGGTTTATATTTGGAATATTATGCACATTCGGACCTCGTGAGGTAGTAGCAAATGAACGTATTCCGAATATTCTAAATTAACGGTTTATCCGCAACGCTTCCATGAATACTTAACGGAAAAAGCTTTCCGAAATTTCAGAATAAAAAGGTGAGTACTCCCTGTGTAGCAGGACCGCTCAAAAGCTTAACTCTTCTGTCAAAATCAAGGTAGAAATATAAAGTTCTAAGACAATAAGCCATTTTCTTTTATTTTTGTTTTTGTCAGTTCCTTGCGGCTGCTGAGTAGCGTATCACCCCTTGTCGGCTGCCTGTTCAAAATCATGCTATCTCAAAATATTTTTCAAAAATTTCCCTATTCAGGATTTGTCACAAAACCGCCCTATATTAGAGTTAGATTGAAGAACCCCTTCATCTCAGAATGCTTTTCATTAACTTTCTCTTATGACAAAATGCACTGAACTTATGCTCATGTAGGGCGTTTTGGAAACAAATTTTGAGATAGTGAATTTTTTAATAAAATTCTAACGTACGGCATTCTTCAAACAATTTCTGAAATAATGAAAAACCCAACATAACTTTATCAATTCATGAAATATTTAGTAGAAAATGAATTATTTCCCCAAAAACTTTTGGCATTTACAAAATTATTATCACTAATAATATACTACCAAAGATACTTGTCTACTACAATTTCACTTAAAGGAACTGAATTATGACCCGTTTTCCTTACTTCGTAAAAGCAACCCGTCCATATTTTCCAATTTGGGAGTGTCAAAGATCTGTCATCATTGAAGAACAAACCTCTAGTAATTGAATCATGATCGATCACTATGTGTGCCAAGGTTACACTTGTCAATTTTTTTTTTCTCCATTTATAGCATCTTTCTGGATGTTTTTATTGCCAAACAAACGGTTAGATTTGAAAAATTAATGAGCTCAGAAAAGTTAGCCAATACATAGTTAACTTTTTAGAGCGGGACGTGGACGCTCATGCTCGGTCAACTTAGCCGAGCGATTAACAGTGTGCGGACTTTAAAATTTTGTTTAGTGGCAGATTTTTCAGAAAATAGTGGTCGATTTATGAAAAAAGTGGTAGCATTGGGTTATATTTGAAATATTTTTAAGTAGTGAATATTACTCACTTATTTTCCTATATATACATAGGTTGGTGGAAGTGGCAGTTATGTACTAAAACCTAAAGGAAAAGAGATTAAATAGTGATCAAAGCATCGCTAGGTGTTATTTTGAGTTTTATAGAACTATTCTGCTACAAATAATATTGTTTCTCTTCTTAAGAAATTGTGGAAAAGCACAGGTTTCTTCAAAAAACTTCTATAAAAAACAACCACCTTTTTTCGAGCTTGCGTGGTAAAAGTGGGATAACTTCAAATAAAAGAAAAATAGTGGTAGATCTACCACTTTAGTGGTAGAAGTCCGAACACTGGCGATTAACTTTCTCGCGACTCTACTGTAATTGAATATGTGCACTGCAGTTTCCACAGAGATGACAAATGCCCAGTAGAAAGTGGTGAAAACGTGTAGAGTGAGAGGGATGATTCTGAATAAACTTTATTCAATAATAGGGGGACTCATGTAACCGTATAAATGCCTTATAAAGTGTGTAAACGTATAAATTTATCTAGTTTACGCAGGAGCTGTCAAATTTTGTATGAAAAATCATTTACACGATTTGTATAAATTTACGCGCACATTTCATTGTGTAAACGCGGTAAACTCAAAGGAATGCAACCTTGCAGACATTACAGACGGCATTTTCATCAAAAATCTCCAACATCAGCAAGTAAAGGCGTTTTAGTTTTGATTTTACACTTAATCTTGGTATTTTTTAATTTGTATAACAATCAAAAAAATTTTTTTGGAAATAATACAGCTGAAAAACAATCAAGTTTATCAAGAGTATTACTAGTTGCGTTCATATAACCGCGTGTGTAAATGGATATAATTTTACACCTTATAAGTTTATATGCTATCATGAGTCCCCCTAATGTAAAGTTTTATTCAGTATGTTACCAACAGCGCAAATATTTCTGAGAATTGGACTGATTTGCATGAGCATTCTTAAGGCTCCATTACTGATACTTAGCATAGACTTGACTTGGCTTGCGAACTGTCACTTACAGTTCTGTTAAATGAACATTGCATGTTACTGATTACTCAAAACTTAACTTGACTTAGAAGTCTGTTGAATTTTGATTTTCTATGTAAGTTCTAAGTGACGTTTACATTTTGAGATGCCATTTGTTTGCTTCCATTTCATTTTGACATTTTGTCATACAAATTGACATTTATTTAAAAATAAATTTCAACGCTGATATGATGCCAGATTTTATGCGCCAAGTGGAGTATAATCGTGTCTAAGTTTCCAAGTCAAGTCAAGTCTATGCTAAGTATCAGTAATGGGGGCTTTACTGTTGAGCGCTAATATTATTTGAAAATTGATACTCAATTAAAGCATGCATACAAAAACTGCATTACGAAAAGTAACGACCAAAAATCCATCATTATATTTATAGCAGGCATCGGCATTTTGGAAATGCAGATGTGTTAGTGAGAGCGCGATATTCGCGCACATCACTTGATGCATCGGTTTGCTTAGTTCATTCGCTTATTAGCAAGCAACAATACAAGATCGTTTGTTATTATATTGTTAATGCGAAAACTGGGAAGCAAAAGGTTTATACAATTAAATACATTGTATTTGCGCAAAAGGGTTGGTCAACATTAAATATTTTTCGCTTGTGCGCATTGAAAAAATTAACAAACGATCTTTGCTTGTTGCTTGCTAATAACATTCGTCAACACACAATCGGTGTTGCTGCGCCAAATGCTCAGTGACTACTAAACTAAAGAGAATAAGAATATGTGTGAATTGAGTGTGCACAATTGTGCTACTAAATGCCGATGCCTGATTTATACAAATTCTGCATATAAATAGTGGGTTTCTGGGACTTCGCGAAAAAAATTTTGTTCCGAACAAACACAACAACAATAAATTGGGAGCGTGTCATTATTCTGTATTACAAAATTGTGGTTGACCAAACTCTGTAAATTGCAAAAAAATTCTGGTTGAACAAAATTCTGCTTTTTAAAATTCTGCTTTCTAAGATTCTGCTTTCTAAAATTCTGCATGTTTAATACTGGAAGTCAAAATTCCGGAATCATGGCATGGCGTAGCCGGTATTGGATCGGCTAAGCGTTATTTTTTTAAAGTGCTGCCGAAGGCCGCCTACGCAGAAGAACATTACCGTGGCTGTAGCCACGTTTATACCACACACCCGGACTTGCCATGGCGTAGCCCAGGGTTATCTTTTATAAGCCCGGCCGAAGGCCGCCTATGCAGAAAGGTGTTCTACGCAGAATTACTGTGCATGGCGCGCTTTTTCAAAATAATTACATGACCTCTTTAACATTGTTAACATTATATTTTAATACAGAATTTTGTAATACAGAATTTTGTACAGCAGAATTTTAGAAAGCAGAATTTTAAAAAAGCAGAATTTTGTACATACAGAATGTCGACACCAACCCCAAAAAATCTAGTCTGGGGGGTGGGGATCGCCCCTTCGCCCCCCTCAAATCCGATACTGGTTTACACATTGAGTATGTTACAAAATGCCAAAAAGCTTTGACGATTGCATGTGTGGAGACTCTTTATTTCATTTTTTTTTAACCTATGCATATTCAGCATATATACATGCATTTATATCACTAATTATATTTTCTTTTTTTTTTTTAGTTTCCCTGCTAACTTTACTCCTTCAAAACCCAAATCTCAAAAGGAAAAAGTTTGACGAGGTCAGCGAAATCAAAAGATGTGCTCAACTCCGTTTAAAATAAAAAGTTCAAAAGGGTATCAGAGCGGTGAGCTATCATCAAATTCAACACTTTCAATCATACATCCACCGCCACCAGTCAGCCAAGCTGAGGAAGATTTACTTAAGCAATTTGAAAATGTTATATCCTCTGATTCAGATGTTAACGTTTATTGCTCTTATGATTCGGACATTGTTGACAATGATAGGGAATATGATAGTGATAACAGCTCGGTTGTGTATATTGCAATTGGGCGTGCACTTGCCGAAATCAATCAATTGTCATCAACACCATCAGAAGAGGCATCCCCGACAAGTGTAAGCAGCACAATCACCGTTACGCCAGAATTTGGATCTCTTGGCGAAGGCGCGGAAAATAACAACCGGTCGTCGTTATCTTCATCTACGTTTGCTATACGCTTTCCTATTAATTTTCGCCTTTTGGATTCATCTTGTTCTGAAATGAAAAGAATTACGATTGCCGAAATGGTAGAAGGGAATTATCCATCTAAAAGCCCTTTTAATGTGACAAGTAATGTGAAAAATTTTGTTAGTCTCAACCCTGCAAAAGATTTTGACAACCAAAATACTAACACACTCTGTTCTATGTCCTCCACCTTAACAGACAGCAAAACTGTTGATATACGTACACCGATAGTAGTTTAAGCTATATGAAGTAAATATATTTAGGAACTAATATATATACAAATATTATGATGTATGTATATGTGCTAATGTTCATGGATGAATGCGTTATGTTGCAAAATTAAAATTCCCAAGAAATTTTAACAGATTTTTAATAGCGAAGGAACTGAAAAGAAACAAATATTTTCTGTCACATTGCAATGGCACATTTCGAAAACCGCACAGTTATCGTCATCAAGCAATTCCGGAATGTGTGCTATTTTTGTTTGTATGACCATAATTCGTACCATGGATAACTCGGAACAAAACCGCAGTGTTGTTTCTTTGCTTATTTCTGTATACACCAGTACCATCATTTTAGACTTATTCTGTATATTTATTCATTAAGCGAGGAATAGTTATTTGTTGCTTTGGTATATTCTTTTTCACAGACATATAATATTATTATAATTCATATTTTATGAGGTGGGTTTTGTCGTCCCACAAACCTCCACTTAATAAGAACACAGTTGTTATGTGTTAATGACGAATACACACACACACACACACACACACACGGCTTGATGGGTAGTGAGGGCAGCAGCTTTCCGTACAAAGATGGAGGTGGCGGCTAACAGGCGTGGGTTGGTACGGTTGCCCGGGAGCAGCGGTGGGATCATCGCGGCGGCCGGACGGCGGACAGTATTGGCGGACGGATTGGTACAGTGGTATGAGCGCAGCGGCTGGACGGCGGACAGTATTAGCGGACGGGTTGGCACAGCGGTATTTGCGCAGTGGCGGGATTAGCACGGGGGCTGGACGGCGGACAGTATTAGCGGACGGATGGATGTAGCGGTATAGACGCAGTGACGGCACCAGCGAACTGGATGGACGTTGATAAGGTGACGGCGGCTAGCGGTCGTCGTAGCAGCGGTACGACGGCGGTTGGATAGCGGGCAGCTGACGGTCGTCGTAGCAGCGGCGCAACGGTGGTAGGATTGCGGGCGGCTGACGGTAGCAGCGCAACGGCGGTCGGATAGCGGGCGGCTGACGGTAGCAGCGCAACGGCGGTCGGATAGCGGGCGACTGACGGTAGCAGCGCAACGGCGGTCGGATAGCGACAACATCAAAGCGACAACGGAACGCGTACCAGTGGTGCGATCAGGGCGAGGTATCAGGGCAACCGTTCCACGTGATTACCTTCTCGGGGGCGGTTTCCAATGGCGGCTCTTGCGGGTGGCTTCCTATACGGGTACTGTCTCAGTTGTGGCGGTAGAGGGACTCTGACTAACCTGCGAGGAATGAAATGACAACAGCCAATTCGTCCTCTTTTATACTATTTTGAGTTGGCGTGCCGTGTGCAATTCTTGTTATTGTCAAATGCTATTCGCATGCATTGGTATGTAACTGCTGATGTTGTCGTGCCGTGTGCAAATTATGTATACTCTCAGGCGTAGGTGAAAAAGGGTTAGAGTGGGGGTCTCAGGCGTAGGAGAAAAAGGGTTACAGTGGGGGTCATACCATTGTAACGCTACGTTACAATTTGTAAAAATTTTAAAATAAGAATTTCATTTCAATACATTTTTTTTAGTCAATAGAAATTAATAATTTACAATAAGAAAAATAAAAATTGTTTATAATTATTTTTGTTAGACTTTTTAAAGTAACATATTAACTATCGGCAATTTATAAAGTCCCTAAAATCCAAACTTTTAAGTCTTCAAAATTTTTCATTACACATGTCTGCGCCGGCGTCAAAAATCTGAAATTCACCAATGTTTTCCCAGTTGGTTGATATGCTCTAATTTAATGGATTCTAGTGAATAATAAATTCGTTGACGCAACACAATTGCCAAGAAGTAGCCCTCGCTTTTTTGGGTTTACGATAGCACCAACAGATTCTTTCGGCAGCATCCACGGATTTAAGTCAACCCACAAAATCGGTAGTCTCAAACGAAAGAAAATTGAAAGCTATTGTAATGGAATTTGACAAACTTCTTCTCGTTATACAACCACGCCCACTTTGTATATATCAAAGATTTCCTATAAATAGATATATTCGATATTCTGATACTTAATTGGCCCCTATTGTGAGACAAATTCAATCTTCGAGCTGAACGAATTTTCATTCGGTATTATGACGCTCATTCGATGAATACTACGTCATTTCTTGATAAATTCAACCGTTTAGAATAACCCATTCCCATCAGTGTCGAACAAAATAAAAATAAACAAGTGCCAAATTGTATTTAATTAGTAAGACATGCTCATATTGCTTAGTACAATTTATTTGTAATTGATATTAGAGAAAAATTACAAAATTTGCACAGCTAGCTTCTCGGGAGCTGAGTATTGAACTCGAATTCCAACATTCATACTTCATACTAGTGTAAAGGCCCCTATCCACTCAGGGTTGCGTAACTATATTGTAACGAATTTAGGGAAGTCCTGGTTTTATGCACCTCTGCTAACGTTCGTATCGCTGAACTGTCGAATAAATAACTCCAATACTCAGTATGGCAATATGGTCTTTATTTAGTCTACTTTGGGACCAGTATTATTATACTTCAATATCAAGTACTTCTCAAAAGCGTGTTTAAATCAAACTGATTACTGATTCCTCAGCTTGCGCTGCTTTTATACTCTCGGTTTTCTCGTTCACCCATTTCTCCTAAGGTCTAGTTATTTCGCGAAAATGTGTTCGAAGACAATTGTATCTATTTGTAGTTTATGCTTTCCTACTAGCCATATGCGTGTGTATATGTATGTTAGTATCAACTTCTGCTCTTAGCTAATGACTACATATGTGTATGTGAGATATTCTTCGTCACCTTCTATGTTTACATCAGTGCCCAGCAGCGAAAGTGTGCATTAAGAAATCAAATACTTCTCAAACACTTCGAATGCAGTTTTCCTTCCAGAATCAATTACAATCAATGTTACTCTTCCATAAGCATGACCGTTTTGTGTACAGGACTGATTACTTACATCATTACTGGTAATGGAGTAAGTAAACGATCTCCGAACAATTTTCGGATATTTATTACTCTAGGGCACACCATTCTGAAATTGTTATCGGCATTGTGGAGAGGTCATCCATATAACGATACACGCTTTCGAAAGGGTAAGGAATCTTAGGAACCCACTATACGAATTCGTGTACTTGTAATCGAAGTGGGACAGTATATTCAACACATTGCAGTGTACATTTATGCAATTGTAATCGGCAGTGTAGGTAGAGCACCCACAGAACGATACACAATTCTGAAGTGGTAAGTGCTCTTGGAACAGAATCACTGTACAATTCAAAGGCAGGGTAACAGCAAAGTAAATTATGTATTTTCATTTATAACATTTTTAAAATGTTTATTTTTATTTAGTTATTTTAGAAATTAACAAATTTATGTGAAATATTTCATCAAACAAGCTTAAAAAAACTAAAGTAGCAACTACAATTTCATACTAGATATTATGCATACACATACATATGGGGCAGCCACAAACCTAACCTACATATATACATCCTCTTTCTTATAATTAATAAAAAAAACTGAAATATTGTTTGAGAAAAAAAAACGTCTGTGTTCCCAGCACTTCCAATATTTTCCTTATTTTTAAGATGTTAAATTTTATTACAATACTTTCGTTTTGCTAAGACCCGCTTGTGTTTTGAATGCTTGTCGTATGGTTTGTTTATATAAGCGCTCATTGGTGCCATCAACTTTTAAAGTATCTGTAATTTAAACAAAAAAAATTAATAAAAAAACATAGTCATAGGTACATACTACTGTGTTAACTTACATTATACATAAAATCACAAATTTCAGTAGTTCGCAGAACTTACAGTTATGCTTGCTGGAACTCCACAATGCACACACTAAATAAGAAGAAACCTATTATTATAACATGTAAATCTAAGTAATTTAACTGAAAAACTCACTTAAATAGTTCAAATTTGTTTTTTATTATTTATTGCCTGAGGTTTTTTCAATACTATTTACAGCGCACAACCTTCACACGAGTAATCGACTGACGCGTGCCACAAAACGATCTACATGTACATATATATGTAAATGTATGAACATATATATGTATGTATATATGTATTTTACACGGACCTTCACGAAGTTTTAAAACCTCTAGTACGAAGAATGCATAGAAATTCCTTCATTACAAGTCAGCATACAATCTAAGTGAATGTAATACATTACTTGTAAGGGTTCCGTAATACTTAACGTGGAAGGATCGCAGACTCACTTCGCCGCTGGGTGGTGTCCAAAACAAAAAATGTGAGTGTATGAGTGAGAACGAAAGAATGGGAGCAGCCCAGTAGGAAATTTAAACCAAAATAACAGCATATTGGATTGGAGTAGAAAATTTGAAACGTGTTAGACTTTCAAATAAAAAATTCAAGTGTGTTACTTGTTAAGCCTACGCATTTTTAAATAAGGGTGGTATTTGACAGATTTTGTATTTGATAAAATTCTTGTATTACCGATGTTAATGATTTAATGCAAATTAATTTTTATAAGTGTGTGGACTGATGGGAAAACATTATTACTGGTAACATAAATGCTTTGTAGGTCAACTGAAGCAAAATTAAATTTTTTAGGCATATTGCATCAACCATCAACTTGCATTCGATTCAAGAGCACTTGAGGGTGTTAAGCCGTGTGATCATGTTGTGATTCTCGAAAAATTTTTTAACAATTGAAGGCATATTTCAGAATTTGGTTTGTTTTCAAACATTTACTGATATCTTTAAACCCCCTTCAGTTACGATATAGGTAGGTATGAGTTAGTAAAAATGTTCCACCATACAGACCTAATATTGAGTTCTCGAAAAAAGTGTAAGAATATCCAACATTGAAAAGGATTTTTTTGAGTGCTTAACACTTTCCCTTCACCACATTTTTGTGTGCAAATTTTTCTAACTTTAAATTTATTCTTTCCAAGCAACACAAAAACTTTACAACAATCTTTCTCATATACTCTCGATTATCAATTATCAGTTTGATTAAAGATATAATATAATTTTACAAATTAATATATCATTAAAAAAATCACAAAACCAAGTATTCAATATTTTATTTATTTAAACCATTCATTTGGAAACCTTACCTGCCTCCCTCCCGGTTTCCAATTGAAATTTAAATAAAAAAATTACAATTTGAGTTTTTTTCGTGATATATATATCCTTATATATATTTGGGTTTGTAAAACTATATTTTATGTTTAATAAAATCTTCAATATCAATACATTCGTGACAGCTTCTTAATAAAAGTATATTCGATAAATGACTTGATGTTAAACTGTTGCGCTGCTTGGAGCAAATGAGCTTTAAGTCCGGCAAAATTTTCTCACAAAGATATGTTGTGGGAAAAAGTGATAGGCACTGGAAAGATAGGTATTCTTTTCAATATTGGACATGATGACTCTTCTAAATTTTTCCAGAATTCAATATTTTCTCCGTGTGGTGGAACGTTTTCGCTTCGTTAGATGATTAGCTCGGACTGAATTTCAAATTCATAATTACTTATATCGCTTTTGAAGGGGTTTTCAAAGATGTCAAGAAATGGTTGAAAACAAACAAAATCCCTAAATCTGTCTTCAAAATTGTTAAACAATTTTTCGAGAATTGCAATACGATCAATCGGCTTAACACCCGCATGTTTCTTAATAATAACCGAAGTTTTCGGAAAATGGGTATAATCGCCAGATTGAAGTTCCCTTAAAAGCAAAAACAGTTCTGTTTGGAATTGATTCACATTTTTCATAGCATCGTTTATTCCTGTTTCTTTTCCTTGAAGCTTTAAATTGAGTTTGTTCAAAAAAAGGAGACATCAGCCAAAAACGCTAAATCCAAAATAAAATTGTCATCTTTTAAAGATCGAACTAGGGCGTCTTCGCTACAATTAACTTCAAGAAATTGCAAAACTTCTTCCCTCAACTCATATTACCTGTTAAGACAATCACCACGACTTGTCTGTAAACATTTTTAGGTCATCATGTCGAGCAAAAGTTGTTTTTAAAAAAATTTGCAAACTTTCTGTGGGTGAGGGAATGGTGCCCTCCCCGTATTTCATTGATAATCTGTTCTGCATGTTTCATGACAGGATGACCGTTCAAAAAATTTGAAGCGAGTGCAGCTTGATGAATAATGCAATGAAAATGTCTTCCAGAAATTCCATTTTTATTCAATTCGTCTATGAACCCTTCATTCTTGCCGGTCATAACGTTTGCCCCATCCGTACATACTTCTGCAAATTTGTTTGCATCGAAAATTTAAAAAAAAAACATTTTCTTTTCCTACGGTGAAAAAGATCTTTCCTGTCAATTTACTACAGAATGTTTCAAGAGAAAACATTGTTTCAGTTATTTCATAATTTACATTAACTGTCCGAATACATATCGCCAGTTGACATAAATCATTAATATCAGTGGTTTCATCCAAGCACAGAGAAAAAAATTGGCAATCATTAATTTTTTTCTTTATTGCATATAGAATGTGTATTCCCAGTTCATCAATCCGTTGGGCTACTGTTTGGCGGGATATAGGTATATCTTTAACTAGTTCTGTATCAAGATTCATTTTTTGAAAAACTGTTAGACAAATGTTTTTAACAAAAACACCATCTATAAAAGGCCGGCCGTGTTTAGCAATGTCTAAGCTGATCATGGAAGATAGCACAGTTTTCATTTTTCTATTTGATTGCTTGATAACTTGTTCTTTTCCTACTTTAGCTAACCACCCTTTTATTTGTTCAAAAAAGTCTAACTTCTTTTCTTCATATAACACCTGACTAGCCTTTTATACTCAGCTGAGCAGATCTCATAGAGTATATTAATTTTGTTCGCATAACGGTAATCCGTAACGGCATAAACTAATTGAGATAGGCATAGAGCTTTTTATACTCGGCTGAGCAGAGCTCATAGAGTATATTAATTTTGTTCGCATAACGGTAATCCGTAACGACATAAACTAATCGAGATAGGCATAGACTTCTATATATCAAAACGATTTGGGCGGAAAAAGAAATTCATTTAGCCATGTCCGTCCGTCCGTCCGTAAACACGATAACTTGAGTAAATTTTGAGATATCTTAATGAAATTTGGTATGTAAGTTTCTGGGCACTCATCCAGATCGCTATTAAAAATGGACGAAATCGGACCATAACCACGCACACTTTTTGGATATCAAAAATTTCGAAAAACCGAAAAAGTGCGACAATTCATTATGACGCAGAATAGAAAATAAGTAAAATTTTGGACAATGGGCGTGGCATCGCCCACTTTTAAAAGAAGGTAATTTAAAAGTTTTACAAGCTGTAATTTGGCAGTCGTTAAAGATATCATGATGAAATTTGGCAGGAACGTTACTCCTATTACTATATGTGTGCTTAATAAAAAATTAGCTTAACCGGCGAACGACCACGCCCACTTAAAAAAAAATTTTTTTTAAGTCAAATTTAACCAAAAAATGTAATATCTTTACAGTATTGAAGGAAATTATGTCAACATTCAATTCCAGTAATTATATGGTGCAACAAAATACAAAAATAAAAGAAAATTTCAAAATGGGCGTGGCTCCGCCATTTTTCATTTAATTTGTCTAGAATACTTTTAATGCCATAAGTCGAACAAAAATATACCAATCCTTGTGAAATTTGGTAAGGGCATAGCTTTTATGCCGGTAACTATTTTCTGTAAAAATTGGTGAAATCGGTTGAAGCCACGCTCACTTTTTATACACAGTCGGCCGTCTATTCTTCCTCTTGGCCGTTAACACGATAACTTGAGCAAAAATCGATATATCTTTACTAAACTAAGTTCACGTACTAATCTGAACTCACTTTATCTTGGTATCAAAAATGGGCGAAATCCGACTATGACCACGCCCACTTTTTCGATATCGAAAATTTCGAAAAATGAAAAAAATGCCATAATTCTATACCAAATACGAAAAAAGAGATGGAACATGGTAATTGGACTGGTTTTTTGACGCAAAATATAACTTTGGAAAAAACTTGGTAAAATAGGTGTGACACCTACCATATTAAGTAGAAGAAAATGAAAAAGTTCTGCAGGGCGAAATCAAAAGCCCTTGGAATCATAGAATACTGATCGTGGTATTACATATATAAATAAAATAGCGGTACCCAACAGATGATGTTCTGGGTCACCCTGATCCACATTTTGGTCGACATCTCGAAAAGGTCTTCACATATACAACTAAAGGCCACTCCCTTTTAAAACCCTCATTAATACTTTTAAATTGACACCCATATCGTACAAACACATTATAGGGTCACCCCTTTATGGCGATATCTCGAAAAGGCGTCCACCTATAGAACTAAGGCCCACTCCCTTTTAAAATACTCATTAACACCTTTCATTTGATACCCATATCGTACAAACACATTATAGAGTCACCCCTGGTCTACCTTTATGGCGATATCTCGAAAAGGCGTCCACCTATAGAACTATGGCCCAAAAATACTCTTTAATACCTTCCATTTGGTACCCATGTCATACAAACATATTTAAGGGTTACCCTAGGTTCATTTTCCGACATGGTGATTTTCCCTTATTTTGTATCCAAAGCTCTCAGCTGAGAATGTAATATTCGGTTACACCCGAACTTAGCCTTCCTAACTTGCTTGTCTAAAATTTGTATATTTTTGTGGGAGGAATCGAAATGCCTTTTAATAATACATCTATAGCCTCCTTTGAACGACTTGTAACATAAAAGGCATTGCAAGTCGCCAAAGGCATATTCTAGCATAACAAATTCCTCACAGGGCATTGTATTATTGCATACACAATCGCATATACTAAACGTCGCGGCCAAGCTTGGTGTTTATTCGCTGCTGGTTCGCTAACGACTGAACGATGGAGAGCAATAATACGCGTGATCAATTGATCTATGGAATGGACAGCAATGGTGCACATACGTGTAGCTTGCTTTGTTGTTGCGATTATTTACTAACAGCATAGTGATGCTAATATTCGCCACACTGCCCTCCACCTAAGTCGGATCGTCCCGATGAGAGAAATTTTCTGATCTAAACGCTGCCAGCCTTTCCAAATGAACCCCTTTCATTTTGTCTTGTGGTTTGCCAATAGTTTGTATGGGGTAAACTACATCGTTTATCCGTTTTACAACTATATTTGGGCCTTCCCAATTACACTGCAATTTCGGGGACAACCCCATTTTCGGTGTATAACAGCACCAAATCTCTTTCCCGAAAGCCTTCCGATTAATTGCTTTATCGTATCTGGCTTTTATCTTGTCACTCATAATCATGGTTCGATGTCTTACGAGATCGTATATTTCTCTCATCTCTTCCTACAAGACACCAGTGGATTTCTTGGCATTTCTCTCCGCATCGGCATTTATCCCAAACTTCAAATCAGCTGGCAGTCGAGGGTCGTTGCCAAAAATTACCATTGCAGGAGTTTTCCCCGTTGCCTCATGCGCTGCCAATCGGTAAGCCATCAAGAATAATAATATGTATATATCCCACTCTTTATGGAACCTGTCTACTATTTTCTTCATGTGCTCCTCCAAGGTTCTATTGAATCGTTCCACAATACCATCGGATTGAGAATGTAATGCTGTTGATTTTCGAATGCCCAATGTTTTGCACATTTCTTGGAATACAGCTGATTCAAAATTTCGACCTTGGTCAGAATATAACTCCATTGGTACACCATACCTTTCAACCCAATTGTTTGTAAATACATATGCTATAGTTTCCGCTTCTTAATTTGGGATTGGGTGTACCTCTGGCCATTTGGTTAAATAATCCATAACCACAAGTACATATTTGTTTCCGCGTTTGGTAGTAGGAAATGGACCTGCGACATCCATAGCGATCCTTTCAAATGGTGCACTTGAATTATATTGCTTCATCTGGCCATGTTTTCGGGTTTTGGGGCCTTTCGCTCTGCTGCAAACCTCGCAGTTGGCAATCCAATCAGTGACCGACTGACGGCAACCAACCCTACAGAATCACTGCTTAATTTGCTCGAGCGTCTTCGCGATTCCAATGTGACCTCCACTTAGACCGTTATGTAGCTCATTCAGAATGGCAGGAATCCTTTTCCTTGGAACAACTATTAGTTTCCTCTTACGTTGACCATCCTCTCTCTCCCATATTCGATGCAGGCAACCCGATATCAATTGTAAACTGTTCTGTTGTGCCCAATGTGACTTCGCAATAGGACCCTCTGCTGACATCTCTCTATTTGGTCTTTCGTTTCGTTGGAGCCCTTCCATAACATGGGACAGATCTTCTAGCTGACACTTGTTTGGTTGTTCCTTGTCACATTCATCCGTATACGCTATAGTCATTAGCCGGATATCTGTAATGTCTTCTTTAGCCTCTGCTTTCAAACAGTGTTTGCATTCCAAACAACATGGTCTTTGTGACATTTCATTAGCATTCCCATGGGTACTACCTTTTCGATGCTCAATGGAAAAGTCATAGCATTGTAGTTGCTCGATCTACCGTGCCAATTGACCTTCTGGATTACGGAACTGCAGGAGCCATTTACACGCTGCGTGATCTGTGCTGACGCGAAACCGCTGCTCGTAGAGGTACTTGTGAAAATGTTTAATGCATTCTACCAATTCCAACAGCTCTCTACGTGTAACGCAATAGTTCCTTTCAGGTTTTCCAATTGATCGGCTGTAATATGCAACTACCTTCTCCTGTCCATCGACGAGTTGTGACAAAACGCCTCCTATAGCATATCCACTCGCATCTATATCTAGAATAAACGGTGCTCCTGGAATAGGATATGCCAATATTGGGGCAGTGCACAAACGCTCTTTCAATGTTTGGAAAGCCACTTCTTGCTCCTTCTTCCATTCAAAAGCTTTGTTTTTCCTTGTAAGCTCATGGAGTCTATGGTCTATGTAAAGTAAAATAAATTAGAGTTCGAGTGATGCCATCATTTGGCACCAAGAAAATGAATGTCTTTATTTAAAATATTTTCGGTCTATTTATACTGAAATATTACAAACAAATCCTTATGTTTACTTATTTACTACTAGCCTTTACCCACGGCCCCGTCCGCAAGGAGAAAATGAAATATATGGGCTATTCACGTTAGCCTGCTTATCAAGTTATCTGTTTAAACATTTTTTTCTATCTAATGCATTTTATTTTTGTAATTGAGTAAAAAAAGAACTAAATGAGCTGATAACCTGATAGGATCCCCAAATGATCCCGAAATTATCCAGAAAAAGCCACGAAATGACCCCGACGCTATCGCGGACGGATACCGAAAACCATCCAGAAATGTCACGGAAGGTTCTCCAAAAGTACCCGGAATAGTCCCAAAAAAACCCGAAATGACAACGACACGATTCTAGACTTATCCAGAGAACCACACCAATGATCGCTGAAGGGTACCAAAATGATCCCGAAATAGTCCCGACAAAGTTCCGAAATGTCCCTGGCGGGTTCCCGGACGGATGTCAAAAACCAACCAGAAAATATTCAGGAAGGGTTCCTAAATTATCCCGACATAGTCCAGAAAAGGTACGAAATGGCCACGAGGGGATCCACGACGGATCGCAAAAACCATATAGAAATGATTTCGGAAGGGTCCCAAAATGATCCCGAAATGGTCTGGAAATGACACCGATGGCATCCCGCACGGATGCAGAAATGATCACGGAAGGGTCCCAAAACTATCCCGAGAAAGTAACAAAAAAATCTCAAAATTACTGCTACGGAATCCCGGACGGATCCAGAAATGACCTCGAAAAGGTCCCCAAATGATCCCAAATGGTTCAGAAATGACCCTGATGGATCCGGCAAACCATCAAGAAATGATACCGGAAGGGTCCCCAAATAATCACGAAATAATGCAGAAAAGTCATGAAATCACCCCTAAAGGGTCCCAAAATGATCCCGAAATAGTCCCGAAATTACCCTGATGAGTTCCCGTACAGATCCCGAAATCCATCCAGAAACGATGCCGGAAGGGTCCCCAAATTATCCACGAAAAAGTCCGGAAATGACCCCGACGGATCCCGAAAACCATCCAGAAATGATCCCGAATTAGTCCTGAAGAAGTCCCGAAATGACCCTGGCGGGATCCCGGACAGATCCTGAAATCCATCCAGAAATGATCTTGTAAGGGTCACAAAATGATCCCGAAATAGTCTCGGGAAAGTCCAGAAATTACCCTGACGAATCCTGAAAACCATCTTTAAATGATCCCGAAAAAGTCCCGAAATGACCCTGACGGGATCCCGTACGGATCCTGAAAATCATCCAGAAATGACGCCGAAAGGCTCCCCAAATGATCCCGTATTAGTCCCAAAAAAGTCCCGAAACGACCCCGACGGGATCCCGGAAATAGTCGGTAAAGCCTGATGGATCCGGCAAACCATCCAGAAATGACGCCGGAAGAAACCCCAAATGATCCCGAAAAAGTCCCCAAGTGACCCCGACGAGATACGGGACGGATCCCGAAAACCATCCGGAAATGTTGCCGAAAGGGTTCCCAAGTGATCCCGTATTAGTCGCGCAAAAGTCCCGAAATTACCCCGACGGGATCCGAACGGATCCCGAAAACCATCCATAAATGATTCCGGAAGAGCCCCCAAATGATCCCGAAAAAGTCCCCAAATTACCTCGACGAGATCCCGGACGGATCCCGAAAACCATCCAGAAATGATGCCAGAAGAGCCCCCAAATGATCCCGAAAAGTCCCCAAATGACCCCGACGAAATCTCGGACGGATCCCGAAAACCATCCAGAAATGATGCCGGAAGAGCCCCCAAATGATCCCGAAAAAGTACCCAAATTACCCCGACGATATCCCGGACGGATCCCGAAAACCATCCAGTAATGATGCCTAAAGGGTCCCCAAATGATCCCGTATTAGTCGCGAAAAAGTCCCGAAATGACCCCGACGGGATGCCGGACGGATCCTGAAGACCATCCAGAAATGATGCCTAAAGGGACCCAAAATAACCCCGAAAAAGTCCCGTAATGATCCCGGCAACCATCGAATTTATCTCTCGAAGGTACGCAAATGATCCCGAAAGTACCCCGCCGGGATCCCGGACGGATTCCGAAAACCATCCAGAAATGAAGGAAGGGTCCCCAAATGATCGCGAAATAATCCCTAAATGATTCCTGAATAGTCCCGAAAATGTCCCAAAATAACCCCGACGGGATCCCGGACGGATTCCGAAAACTATACAGAAATGATCCCGGAAGGGTTCCGAAAAAGTTCCGAAATGGCCCTGACGCGCTCCCGGACGGATCTCAAAAAACATCCAGAAAATATCCAAGAAGGGTTAATAAATTATCCCGACATAGTCCAGAAAAAGTTCCGAAATAACCCCGAGGGGACCCACGACGTATCGCGAAAACCGTACAGAAATGATTCCAGAAGGGTCCCAAAATGATCCCGAAATAGTCCGGAAATAACCCCGATGGGATCCCGCACGGATCCAGAAATGATCCCGGAAGGTCCCAACACTATCCCGAAAAAGTCTCGAAATTACTCCTATGCCATCCCGGACGGATCCAGAAATGACCCCGGAAGGGTCCCCAAATCACCCTGATGCATCAGGTAAACTATCTCAATTCCTGAAGGGTCCCCAAATGATCCCGAAATAATACAGAAAAATGAAATTACGCCTAAAGGGTCTCCAAATGATCCCGAAATAGTCCGAAAAAAGTCTCGAAATTACCCTGATGGGTTCACGTACAGATCCCGAAATCCATCCAGAAGTGATGCGGGAAGGGTCCCCAAATGATCCCTTATTAGCCCTGAAAAAGTTCCGAAATGACCCAGACGGGCTCCCGGACGGATCCCGAAAACCATCCAAAAATGATCCCGAAATAGTCCCGAAGAAGTCCAAAAATGACACTGACGGGATATCGAACAGATCCCTAAATGACCCTGACGGGATCACGGACAGATCCCGAAAACCATCCAGGAAATATCTTAGAAGGGTCCCAAAATGATCCTGAAATAGTCTCGGAAAAGTCCAGAAATTACCCTGATGGGATCTCGGGCGGAAGGTACCCCAAATGATCCCGAAAAAGTCCTGAAATGACCCCGACGGGATCCTGGACGGATCCCGGAAACCTTCCAGAAATGATGCCGGAAGGGACCCCAAATGATCCCGAAAAAGTCCCGAAATGACCCCGATGGGATCCCTAACGGTATCCCGGATCGATCCCGAAAACTATCCAGAAATGATGCCGAAAGAGACCCCTAATAATCCCGTAAAAGTCCCGAAACGACCCAAACAGGATCCCGGACGGATCCCGAAAACCATCAAGAAATGATGCCGGAAGGGACCCCAAATGGTCCCGAAAAAGTTCCGAAATGACCCCGACGGGATCCCGGACGTATACCGAAAACCATCCAGAAATGATGCCGGTAGGTACCTACCCCAAATTATCTCGAAATGATCCTTTAGGCTCCCCGGACGGATCCCTAAAATTATTCAGAAATGATGACGGAAAGGTCCCCAAATTATCCCCTAATAATCCCGAAATGACGCTGACGGAATCCCAGACGGATCCCGAAAGCCATCCAGAAATGATGCCGAAAGGGTCCCCAAATAATCCCGTATTAGTCGCGAAAAAGTCCCGAAATGACCCCGACGGGATCCCGGACGGATACCTAAAACCATCTAGAAATGATGACGGAAGGCACCCCAAATGATCTCGAAAAACCCTGAAAAGACCCCGACGGGATCCCGGACAGATCCCGAAAACCATGCAGAAATGATGCCGGAAGGGACCCCAAATGATCCCGAAAAAGTCCCGAAATGACCCCGGCGGGATCCCGGACGGATCCCGAAAACCATCCAGAAACGATCCCGGAAGGGTCTCGATATGACCCTAACGGGATTACAAATAACGCGAATCTAATTTTAGAACCATTTTAATAAGGCAGCAGGCGCGTTGGAGCGAATGAAGAGTTACAAAGAAACATACAGGTAAAGCTAATAAAAGCGTGCTAATAAAAACAATTGAAGGAGGGCGGATGGCGGGAGGAGAAGGACCGCTGCTCTTTTTTCCAAAATTGTCTAGATCTCGATCTGTATGTGCCAGATACCAAAAACTATTGATATAGGAGAAAATGTAAATTGAGTTATAACAATTTATAGATTTTACACCAGAGGGTGAGATAAAGGGGGGGGGGGGCGTCAGAGGGTGTCACTGCTCACTTTGTAAGCCCTCGACTTATTTGACCCCTTGAGCTGTGATATTGGTGAAGGCCAGTATACGTAAAGTTATGTGTAAAAATTATTAAAAAGTAATTGCTCGAAGGGGTCGTGGGACCCCGACTCCTCTTTCCATGTTCGAAAAGAATTTCGCTAGTGGACTACTGTCTGTGTCCCAAATTTCATCAAAATCCGTGTAGCCATTCTGGCGTTATTCAGTCGCAAAGACGAAAAAATATAATAATTAAATTATAACTGTTCCTAGGGGGCAAGGACCACGCCCCTTTTGAAAAATATATAGCTAGTAGATCCTTCTAGACTATTGGCTATATGTGTGCAAAATTTCATTCAAATCGGTCCAGCCGTTCTTGCGTGATTGAGTCACAATGACAAACATCCAAACATATAAACATCCAAACTTTGCCATTTATAATATATATTAGATATTAGATGCTACTTATTTACTTTGATTTTAAGCCGAACAACAGCATGTAGCCAAACGTACGCATACACTTTCAGATACACATGCATATAGTTGCAAAGCGTGAGAACTTGCTGGTGCACATGAATACGCAAAAGGCTCCATTACTGATAATTAGCATAGACTTGACTTGACTTGAGAACTGTCACTTACAGTTCTGTTAAATGAACATTGCATGTTACTGATTACTCAAAACTTAGCAACACTTAACTTGACTTAGAAGTCTGTTGAATTTTGATTTTCTATGTAAGTTCTAAGTGACGTTTATATTTTGAGATGCCATTTGTTTGTTTCCATTTCATTTTGACATTTTGTCATACACATTGACATTTATTGATTATGATGCCAGATTGTATGCGCTAAGTGGAGTATAATCGTGGCTAAGTTGCCAAGTTTACGCCAAGTCAAGTCAAGTCTATGCTAAGTATCAGTAATGGAGCCTAAACTCAGCAACAATTTTGGTTGGTTTCGTTTTGTTTACGTTATCGGCGAGCGGCTCAAAAGCCACGCGTGCTAAGTGTTTTGAAAGTAAATATCTATGTATGAATGCATCATATATATAACACTTCTATATCCAAACCTTCCTATCTTCCTAATGTGCAAATTTTTTGTCAATCATTATTTACTGAAACTGTGCAAGTGTATGTTCTGCGCATGCGCGGGCTTTGTTAGTTTTAGTGAATTGTAGTAGCGTGTGTAAAAAAAGTATTAAAAGGGAGAAAACGGGTCACTATCCCCTTTACCCAACTTCTGCATACTAATTGTTATAAAATCTCAGTTTAGTCGATTAAACAAAGAAAACGCCAACAAATACAACATAAGTCTTAATGTATGTATTATTTAAACATGGGATGCAGCCATACAAAGTACATTATTTACATAAATAGTAAAAAAAACAAGGCGAAGAATTCATATTTTTGAAATGAAAAAATTCAAATATACATGTATAAAAATATACTTATACATACATCCCAACAAGCTTTCTTCACACGTTTTTAAAAATAATTTAAATTAAATTAGCTTGAACAAACCATATATTTAAGGGGGTGTGGGTTAATGCTGTGGTGGTGATGTATGGTGGCGATATGGTTGACTACGCTGACGGTGGCGGCGGCAATAGGTTCTGTGCTGATCAACAAACATTTTAATGGATTCTGCAACGATTTCTGTGAAGCGGCGATGGCCGATTGTGGTCTTTAATTGGCTAAGAAAAGCAGCACATCAAGTGTGGAAAACGTTTCACAAGCGAGACCGGCAAAATGCGTTAAAGCCAGGAATGGGATGTACAATGAAGATTGCGCTTGGTATGTCGGTACTGAACGTGGCAAACTCTATAGTAGTTTTTATAACTATTTCAGCCGCACGAGTATGAACTTTCGGATTATTAAGATAAAAGACGCACTTTGGAAATTTTAAAACAACTATTTCTATTTAAAGGAGTTTATTCCATTAAATTTCTTTACAAATGCAAAATCACAACCGGGATGGTTAAAAGATGTCGAATTAATAAAATGTAAAAGCAAATGTCAAAACATTGTATGTACATATGTGCATATGTTTTGTCAACCAATGGTTGGGGTTGCCAGAGGTGCGAAATATGTTCAAGCATTCATTTACAATTTATAAGTGATAATCCGAGTTTAACACGAGTGTTACGTATAATAGTTATACGTATTCTAAGTAATTCAGGAGTAGTTCAAATATAATATAAAAGTATAAAATATGTAATAAAGTACATATTTGAACGTATAATAATAATATAAGTTTAAATTCAAAATAGGTTTAAATTCAATAGAACATATGCAATAATACATATTGAAGCGTGTAATAATTAAAAATTGTTTATCAATCCAATGTTCTTAAGACTAATTTAGGTAAACTAAATGAGTTGGTGGTTGACGCCTGCGCCAGTCGCTCCAACACCATATATAAAGGTTTTCAAAATTTTACTTATATTGAGTTTTTTAATAAGTAATTTTTTGATGAAGTAAACAAAATATGAGTGATACACTTGCTGCTATTGGTGTTGAAATAACATGAATCATTATCATTAATATCATTAATCTACCTATACTATTGCTTGACCCGGCCTTGAAGTCATTCACTTGGAAATGGTTGCTACAAATACCCATATTTTTCGATTTATCACTTGTGGTTAGAACGCATACCTCAACCCATTTCTCGCAAGTTTCTGCATCGTTTGGAAAGCTGGGGTTAAAATAAAAATCCCAATAACAACTTAAAACAATAATTGCATAATTTAACTAATTCACTTTCTGCAAAATACTAACAAATGCAAGCCTATATTATTAAATTTGTCTCTCTTTTTATCACACAAAAAACAACGCTTCGACATGTTTGATATTAAATTTACTTATAACAGCTGAAAATCTTACGACCGCTAACTAGATTTGTTTTCAATTCATGCCATTCGTCGCTCCTACGCATATTTTGTAACTGTTAATTCTATGCATGAGAAATTCGTTGTTGTCAGTTGGCATTATTTGCTTTTTTGTCGCTTTTTGGTCACTAAGGGCTCATTTACATACGTATATCTGCGCACTCAGCACAAACCGGTAATGCTATTCTGCGGAGTTCTTAACCAATAAAAATGTTATAATACTAATGGAAAACAAAAGCTTACTTCTCATTTGGGGAACGAAACAGTCTTAATGTACAATAACTGTGTTTTCTTTTATTTCTATATACGTTTACGCTTAAACTTTGTATGGACTGCTAAGCGATAAACTTTAAATACACCTCTAAAATTGCTGCGCATAAAATTTGTCCTACTAAATTTCTATGTTTCACCCTCTACACTTATTCTATGTATTCTATGAGTGTCCACAATTCATCACAACTGATTCAGCTATATGTTATACCCTATGGCCATCAGAGGGGTGTGTCTCGGCTTTTCGGTACACCATGTGCTGTAGCTCTTTATTTAAACACTGCCGCTAGATGGGTCTCCTAAGCATTATCTAAGCGAGGATAAGGGTTTTTCTACGCGCAAACGTAAACGTATACGCGTGTGAAAAAAAACAAATATTGATAGAAGCAAGACGGCTTGTTGAAATATACATATATTTAAGCCCCTTTTATACAAAAATTTAACCACAGCCCTGAGATTTTGTCTCCTTCTCTCGTTGTATATATATCTGTACTGTAATGTTTGACAGTCTGCACAGTTTATTAGTAGTGATATGGAAGTATTACATATATGGAATGCATTTATTTTGGCAACACTACATCACCGTTTTCAAAAAGAGTCACGTTAGTGATTCTATTACATCTATTGCTTTTGAATTTATGACTTACATTTTCTTTTTGTTCTTTGGTGTCAAGTGATTACAAAGTTTTGATTTTGTTCACTTCATTTTCAAGTGGGCTATTAAATAATTTATTTCAGCTTATTAATAAAATTATTTTTCCTATTCTACAGGTCCCTATATATCTACTATCTATTTATCTAGATCCAAAAATCCTAGCATCTAAAATTATGACCTCCTAGATGAGAACGGTTAAACAAAGCTTTTGTATTGGTAGTCCACTTCAAATTATTGAAACGTATAGAATAAGATAATGGTTACAGTCATCATTGGTTGAAAATTGACATTGATCGAAAAGCAGTATCTCTGAGCGTATTATATACAGTAGATTGGGTAGATTCAGTTGCTGCTTGGGCAAGAAGTAGTTATATAGTGATAAGTGGTTAAACCAATGGGTACAGTGGATGCAAGAATTTTTCATACAATTTTAATTTTTCCAGCAATATTTTTTATTAGATCTTATGTGTCATGCGGTTTCTGGGTGGCCTTCCCAGATTGGATCGTCATGATATTTATGAAGAATTTCTTTAATTTCTGTCGACATTTGTCACATGCATAACTTCTGGGGTTAATGCAAATATTAGATCTTTGAGAACTTGGGTACCTATTTTATTTTCATTTTTAAATATGCTTCCTCGAGTATTCAGTATTTTTGACCAATTTGTCTCCTAAGGGACTTTTTCTCTTCCTCAACAATTCGGTTGCTTGTATTTATTATGCTACAAATTTACTATCCTTTTGGATGAAAACGACCGCGACATATCTAATTGCAAATTTATTTATTTATTAAGCGCTTTATTTATAATAAGGTTCTATTTGTAACTCTTAGTTTCTTCATTACTGTTGGTAATAGTGTTATTGGCTGGTTTTTTTTTTTAGAGATTTGCATGCTTCTACTGACATTTTCCTTTCTAGCTATGTACTCTTTGAAGCAATAATTGTGATATAAATATCAAACTCGTTATTTTTATAATGGGTATGTAATTATTTAGAAGAATATTAAGTACATGCATTTTTTTTAAAATTGTCCATCAAAACTTTTGCAAAGATGTCATGAGCATCTAAAGAGATTATTAAAATTTTTGGTTTGCTATCGAACTTAGACAGTGCTGATAAAGCTGTCTCAAGAAAATGTATTGTTAATTGAAGCATTTTGAGGGTTATTGTTTGGAATATATATAATATAGATAAGGTTTTTGTTTATAAATATACTCTTGAATGCTTTTTTGCTGTCTAAATTAAATTTTGATATAATTTTTGAGCAGCATAGCTATTGCAATGATCAATAGTATGAATGCGAAAAATAAAACGACTAACCAAACGTCGGGGATGTTTTGAATGTTGTTTGTTGGTTTCTTCTTCAACTGGTGGCTCATATTTAATTATTCGGTTTTCTGATACCTTGTTTTCCGAAATTCCTGAGTTTTCTTTTCCTATCTCATAACCAGCTGTGGCTATCTTAATATCGTTTGTCAATTTTTCCACCAAGACATTGTGAAAAATAAAAATTTCCTTTAATAACTTTCCTGTTAAAAAAAAAAAAAGGACTAAGAATATTAAAAAGGACTAATTTAGGTCTAATAAAATTATTGATTTTGTTCTTTATTCTAGGTATTCCAACTTACTTAAAATTTTATTTTACAACTTTCTTGTTTGTAAAAATTTGTCTCTTTAAAAATATTTATTTTTTTCAAAATATCATAATTTATTTTTTTCTTACTTAACAAACTTTACAGAATATTGGAATTTGAAAATTTATTTATGTACTATTTTAATTTATATGCTATTTTTATTTCTATTTCATTTTCTATGCCACTTTGGGCTTCATATTTTTTTTTTTCTTTTTCTTCATATTCATTGATCTGCCTAAGTTCTTTTAGTTAAACAAATTTTCACAAAATTTGATTTAAATGAATTTTTTGTTTTTTTTTTTTTGTTTGTTACTTAACTTTTATTCTCTATTTGTGAAAAACCATTCTCAACATCCTCATTGTTTCTTCCTCTCAGGTTTTTGGGTTTTTAAAGTATTCTGTTGTGAACATAATTTAGAGAAAGAAAAAAAGCTTTCTTAAATTTATTGGCAGAAATCTACTATTTGCTCTTAACTGGCAGCCGTTAGGTTGCCATATGCTTCTAAAAGGAAAAGTAAATATACATAGATACTTAAATGCTAGAGGTATTGCTCAATTTTGCTATGTTATTTGTCCAGTATGTCCCTTGCTGTGGGATTTGACTGCTTCCCGTATGCTTTCTTTTGCTGCGGGATACGGTTGAATTTGCTTCCCTGTTTTGCTTACCCTTGCTACGGGATTAGTGCTCAGGCCGGAATCGTTATATAATCCACTCCGTTATGCGATGTTAATTTGGATCCGCTCATGTCAATTTGTGCCAAATATTTTGCCCAATTGCGTCTAAATGCTGAGCATATTCCTCAAATGTATAGCAATTCATTGAACTTCAACGTTTAATGCTGCATCCAATTCCTCAAATGTATACCAATTCATTCAACTGCAACGTTTAATGCTGCATCTAATTCCTCAATGTGTCCGGTTTTTATACTCAGTTGAGCAGAGCTCACAGAGTATATTAAGTTTGATTGGATAACGGTTGGTTGTACATATATAAAGGAATCGAGATAGATATAGACTTCCATATTTCAAAATAATCAGGATCGAAAAAAAAATTTATTTAGCCATGTCCGTCCGTCCGTCCGTTAACACGATAACTTGAGTAAATTTTGAGGTATATTGATGAAATTCGGTATGTAGGTTCCTGAGCACTCATCTCAGATCGCTCTTAAAATGAACGATATCGGACTATAACCACGCCCACGTTTTCGATATCGAAAATTTCGAAAAACCGAAAAAGTGCGATAATTCATTTCACAAGACAGATAAAGCGACGAAACTTGGTAGATGAGTTGAACTTATGACGCAGAATAGAAAACTAGTAAAATTTTGGACAATGGGCGTGGCACCGCCCACTTTTAAAAGAAGGTAATTTAAAAGTTTTGCAAGCTGTAATTTGGCAGTCGTTGAAGATATCATGATGAAATTTGGCAGGAACATTACTCCTATTACTATATGTACGCTTAATAAAAATTAGCAAAATCGGAGAAGGACCACGCCCACTTTTAAAAAAAATTTTTTTAAAGTAAAATTTTAACAAAAAATTTAATATCTTTACAGTATTTAAGTAAATTATGTCAAAATTCAACTCCAGTAATGGTGTGGTGCAACGAAATACAAAAATAAAATAAAATTTCAAAATGGGCGTGGCTCCGCCCTTTTTCATTTAATATGTCTAGGATACTTTTAACGCCATAAGTCGAACAAAAATTAACCAATCGTTTTGAAATTTGGTAGGGGCATAGATATTATGACGTTAACTGTTTTCTGTGAAAATGGGCGGAATCGGTTGATGCCACGCCAAGTTTTTATACACAGTCGTCCGTCTGTCCTTCCGCATGGCCGTTAACACGATAACTTGAGCAAAAATCGACATATCTTTAATGAACTTAGTTCACGTGCTTACTTGAACTCACTTTATCTTGGTATAAAAAATGAACGAAATCCGACTATGACCACGCCCACTTTTTCGATATCGAAAATTACGAAAAATGAAAAAAATGCCATAATTCTTTACGAAATACGAAAAAAGGGATGAAACATGTTAAGGTAATTGGATTGTTTTATTGACGCGAAATATAACTTTAGAATAAACTTTATAAAATGGTTGTGACACCTACCATATTAAGTAGAAGAAAATGAAAAAGTTCTGCAGGGCGAAATAAAAAACCCTTAAAATCTTGGCAGGTATTACATATATAAATAAATTAGCGGTATCCAACAGATTATGTTCTGGGTCACCCTGGTCCACATTTTGGTCGATATTTGGAAAATGCCTTCACATATACAACTACCACCACTCCCTTTTAAAACTCTCATTAATACCTTTAATTTGATACCCATATCGTACAAACTCATTCTAGAGTCACCCCTGGTCCACCTTTATGGCGATATCTCGAAAAGGCGTCCACCTGTAGAACTAAGCCCCACGCCCTTTTAAAATACTCATTAACACCTTTCTTTTGATACCCATATTGTACAAACAAATTCTAGGGTCACCCCTGCTCCACCTTTATGGCGATATCTCGAAACGGCGTCCACCTATGGAACTAAGGATTACTCCTTTTTAAAATACTCATTAACACCTTTCCTTTGATACCCATATTGTACAAACAAATTCTAGGGTCACCCCTGGGCCACCTTTATGGCGATATCTCGAAACGGCGTCCACCTATGGAAATAAGGATTACTCCTTTTTAAAATACTCATTAACACCTTTCATTTGATACCCATATCGTACAAACGCATTCTAGAGTCACCCCTGGTCCACTTTTATGGCGATATTTCGAAACGGCATCCACCTATAGAACTAAGGCCCACTCCCTTTTAAAATACTCATTAACACCATTCGTTTGATGCCCATATGTACAAACAAATTCTAGGGTCACCCCTGGTCCACCTTTATGGCGATATCTCGAAACGGCGTCCACCTATGGAACTAAGGATTACTCTCTTTTAAAATACTCATTAACACCTTTCATTTGATACCCATATCGTACAAACGCATTCTAGAGTCACCCCTGGTCCACCTTTATGGCGATATCTCGAAAATGCGACCACCTATACAACAACCACCACTCCCTTTTAAAACCCTCATTAATACCTTTAATTTGATACCCATATTGTACAAACAAATTCTAGGGTCACCCCTGCTCCACCTTTATGGCGATATCTCGAAACGGCGTCCACCTATGGAACTAAGGATTACTCCTTTTTAAAATACTCATTAACACCTTTCATTTGATACCCATATCGTACAAACGCATTCTAGAGTCACCCCTGGTCCACTTTTATGGCGATATTTCGAAACGGCATCCACCTATAGAACTAAGGCCCACTCCCTTTTAAAATACTCATTAACACCATTCGTTTGATGCCCATATGTACAAACAAATTCTAGGGTCACCCCTGGTCCACCTTTATGGCGATATCTCGAAACGGCGTCCACCTATGGAACTAAGGATTACTCTCTTTTAAAATACTCATTAACACCTTTCATTTGATACCCATATCGTACAAACGCATTCTAGAGTCACCCCTGGTCCACCTTTATGGCGATATCTCGAAAATGCGACCACCTATACAACAACCACCACTCCCTTTTAAAACCCTCATTAATACCTTTAATTTGATACCCATATCGTACAAACACATTCTAGAGTCACCCCTGGTCCACCTTTGTGGCGATATTTCGAAACGGCGTCCACCTATAGAACTAAGGCCCACTCCGTTTTAAAATACTCATTAACACCTTTCGTTTGATGCCCATATTGTACAAACAAATTCTAGGGTCACCCCTGGTCCACCTTTATGGCGATATCTCGAAACGGCGTCCACCTATGGAACTAAGGATTAAAAAATAAATAAATGTAAGGCGCGATAACCTCCGAAGAGATCTAAGGCCGAGCTTCTCTCTTCCAATTTGCGTCGTGCTCCTCTTGATTTTCCCTACAAATTGGCCGGACGGGACCTACATGTTTTATGCCGACTCCGAACGGCATCTGCAAAGCAGATGAGTTTTCACTGAGAGCTTTTCATGGCAGAAATACACACGGAGTGCTTGCCAAACACTGCCGAGGGGCGACCCCGCTTCGAAAAATTTTCTTCTAATTGAAAAATCTTATTTCTAAAATTTTGATGTTGCTTTGCCCGGGAGTTGAACCCAGGGCATACGGTGTGATAGGCGGAGCACGCTACCATCACACCACGGTGGCTGCCTCCCTTTTAAAATACTCATTAACACCTTTCTTTTGATACCCATATTGTACAAACAAATTCTAGGGTCACCTCTGGTCCACCTTTATGGCGATATCTCGAAACGGCGTCCACCTATGGAACTAAGGATTACTCCATTTTAAAATACTCATTAACACCTTTCATTTGAAACCCATATCGTACAAACGCATTCTAGAGTCAACCCTGATCCACCTTTATGGCTGGCTATATCCCTAAATGGCGTCCACTGTCCCACTCCCTCATAAAATACTCTTTAATGCCTTTCATTTGATACGCATGTTATACAAACACATTCCAGGGTTTCCCTCGGTTCATTTTCCTACATGGTTATTTTCCCTTATGTTGTCACCATAGCTCTCAACTGATTATGTAATGTTTGGTTACACCCGAACTTAACCTTCCTTACTTGTTTTTTCATTATTTTTGTCAGTTTAATAAAATATTGGAGGACTTTACAATAGGTCTGCCTTTACTACAAGCAGCAGCCTTTGGGAGAATTTTTAAAAGATTTAAAAGGGAGTCAGTTTTTTTAATTTCAGCAGCTCAAAGTATTTTTAGTGACTCCGCCTTTTCAGTTAGGCGGATTTTGCAGGATCGCCATGTAAAGTAAAATAAAATAAAATAAATTAGAGTTCGAGTGATGCCGTCGTTCGGCACCAAGAAAAAAATTTAAAATATTTTCGGTCTATTTATACTGAAATATTACAAACAAATTCTTATGTATTACATAGTAAACTTAGTTACTTTGATTCTAATACTAGGGGGACTCATGAAAGCATATAAACTTATAAGGTGTAAAATTATATCCATTTACACACGCTGTTATATGAACGCACCTAATAATACTCTTGATAAACTTGATTGTTTATCAGCTGTATTATTGCCGAACAAAATTTTTTTGATTGTTATACAAATTAAAAAATGCCAAGACTAAGTGAAAAATCAAAACTAAAATGCATTTACTTGCTGATGTTGGAGATTTCTGATGAAAATGCCTGCTGTAATGTCTGCAAGGTTGCATTTCTTTGAGTTTACCGCGTTTACACAATGAAATGTGCGCGTAAATTTATACAAATTGTGTAAATGATTTTTCATACAAAATTTGACAGCTCGTTTACGCACTAGATAAATTTTTATAAGGCATTTATACGGTTACATGAGTCCCCCTACTGTTTTCACACAGAAACTTAATGATCTCATTTCACCTTTTAATGAAATCGTAAATTTTTTGCTTTTACACAGAACTTGTTGCTCGGTTAATATGAAGGATGAAATGTCAAGCGACTAAAATGACAATGCTATATGACAGACAATGACATTTACTTTGACAAATGACATTTTTAAGCACTGAACACACCAAAAACTAAGAAACTGAACGCGGCCAACAGAGTTGCATTGGGCTTTTAATTTCATTAGGCATTCGATTAGTCACTAATGAAATAATTATAGATTCGAATTTTGTAGGGAAGATTGAGCTCAATAAGCGCCTTAATGTAGAAAACTGCCTTTATAATTCAATAAGCCGTGTGTGTGAAAATAGTATAAGCCTAACAACAGCATGTAGCCAAACGTACGCATGCACATTCACATATACATGCATATAGTTGCAAAGCGTGAGAACTTGCTGGTACACATGAATACGCAAACTCAGCAACAATTTTAGTTGGCTTCGTTTTGTTTGCGTTATCAGCGAGCAGCTCAAAAGCCACGCGTGCTAAGTGTTTTGTAAGAGTACAATAGGGCGGGCCGATTTAAAAATCGCTCATTGCTCTATGAAAATCGTATTCTAGAGATCAAATAAGAAACTTTGCCGAAGGAACCATGCCTCTAAAACGAATTCTGATGTCCCCCCTTTGGGTCGAAATTTTGGGTAGGCGCAATTTCAATTCTACCTGCTGTGTCTTGTGGTGGCTTAAAAAAAACAACACAAGCAATTTTACGATCTGCAATTGTGTCACAGTGATACCTTCATTTTTTAAAACGGTTGAATAAAAAACCCACACAACTATGTTTACGACATGCAAATGCATCACAGTGATGCCTTGGTTTTAAAAGGGGGTTGTAAAAACGCTAATTTCTAATATTTTTTTTTAATTTCTTTTCTATTACTAAGTTAAATTCATTTTTTTAATTACATATGTTCTGACTAAATAAATTTCTAAAGAGAAAAATAAACTCCAAAAAGAAAAACATAGGCATTTCAAAGTGGGATTTTTCAAAATTTGCCCCTACGACCCAAAGGGGGGGACATCAGAATTTGTTTTAGAGGTATGGTTCCTTCGGCAAAGTTTCTTATTTTGATCCCTAGAATATGATTTTCACAGAGCAATGGGCGATTTTTTTGCCTCCCCACAAATCGACCCGGCCTAGTATACATGTAGGTATGAATGCATTTATTTTGGCTACACTACAGCTACGCTGGCAAAATTTGGTGCAAATCGGCGGTAATATGTGCATAGCCCAAGGAAACTTCTTATTTCATGCAGGTTTTGTGATCTTGGCCAGTCCTTTGCAGCTTCTATTTTTCGTTCGCTGTGCAAATGCCCTCTGTTGTTGCCTTGTGATCCAAATAACTTACTTCCTTTATAAAGAGTGAACACTTTTTGGGACTTAGTTTCAGACCAGCGCGAGCTATCTGGAAAACTTCCTCCAAGTTCTTGAGATGTTCATCAAAGTTCTTTCCCAATACTATGATGTCGTCCAGGTACACCAAGCATGTTTTCCAATGTAGTCCTTTCAATACCTGATCCATGAGTCTCTCAAAAGTAGCTGGTGCATTGCAAAGTCCAAAAGGCATCACTGTAAATTGCCAAAGACCATCTCCGGCATTGTGTTTTGTGCTTGTAAAGGGTCCAACCACTACGTTGTGTGCACTGGCTTTTACCCGGAGCTTCAGTTTCGTAGGTTCGGGTAAATAGTCCTGAGACCTAGGCCTTTCTCTCCGACCCTAGAAAGTAACAAGATAGTATAATATTTGCACACGGGAAGCTATATACATTCCTCTCCAACACAACGTATCACATTTTGCCCATAATCAGACTAACTGTAACGAATTTAGGAAAATTCCGCTTATTCCAAATCTTCTGCTAACGTTCGAATTGCTAAACTGTTGAATAAATAACTCCAATATTCAATAATGCAAAAATGGTCTTTATTAGACTACTTTGAAAGTACTTCACAATAACACTTAGCTTCACAACCAATAGCGTGCTTAAATCAAATTGATTACTGACTACTCAGCTTCTGCTGCTTTTATACTATCTGCCCAAATGTCTAGACGTTTCTTCTGCTAGAATTTTCTACTTGGTTACCAGCTATAAACTACAGATACACATTTATAGCCTCTTGCATAGCCATATGCGCGTGTATATGTGAGTACTACTTCGACCGATGACTAACTCCCTGCAAAAAGCATTGGTCCTATAACACAAAATTAGTGGTATAAAGATAGATAGAAAAATCTAGTTTTTATCTAGACCAATGTGACTAAATTTGTGCATGTACCCTGCAAAATCATGACGAAATTCTGAAAGAAAAAACATTCCTTGACAAAATTAGGAAACGGCAATTAGATGCAAGAATATCCTATGAAAATCTGCGTGCCCTTTTGAAAATTTTAAATGAAAGTGGATTAGATGTTCCGTTAAGTCCGTCTACTTTGATGCAAGTAAACTTGGAAAAAATATCAACAAAAGATGTATCTCCTGGTGACTTAATATATTTTGGTGTACAAAACCAAATAAAAAAATTCCAGGAATTTCGAGTTTACTTCAAATCACAGTGGACATAAATATTGACGGATTACCTCTATTCAAATCTTCACAAAAACAATTATGGCCAATTTTAGTGAAAGTGGTTAATTGTAATAGTTGTGTTGTATTTCCTGTGGCAATCTACGAAGGAAAAACTAAACCTGATGATATTTGTGTATATTTAGAGAGTTTTGTTGCAGAATTGGAAATTTTATTAAGTAATGGAGTTGCCATTAATGGCAAATTTATTCCACTGAATGTACGAGCTGTGATATGTGATGCACCAGCAAAATCTTTTGTTTGTGGTATTGCCCATCATTCATCAGCTCATGGCTGCTCCAAATGTACACAAATAGCCAAAAATAATAAAAAACAAGTAAGGAAGGCTAAGTTCGGGTGTAACCGAACATTACATACTCAGTTGAGAGCTATGGAGACAAAATAAGGAAAATCACCATGTAGGAAAATGAACCTAGGGTAACCCTGGAATGTGGTTGTATGACATGTGTATCAAATGGAAGGTATTAAAGAGTATTTTAAGAGAGAGTAGGCCATAGTTCTATGGATGGACGCCATTTAGGGATATCGCCATAAAGGTGGACCAGGGCTGACTCTAGAATGTGTTTGTACGATATGGGTATCAAATGAAAGGTGATAATGAGTATTTTAAAAGGGAATGGGCTTTAGTTCTATAGGTGAACGCCTTTTCGAGAAATCCCCATAAAGGTGGACCAGGGGTGACTCTAGAATATGTTTGTACGATATGGGTATCAAATGGAAGTTGTTAATGAGTATTTTGAAAAGGAGTGATCCTTAGTTCCCTAGGTGGACGCCGTTTCGAGATATCGCCATAAAGGTGGACCAGGGGTGTCTCTAGTTGTACGATATGGGAATCAAATTAAAGGTGTTACTGAGCGTTTTAAGAGGGAGTGGGCATTAGGTCTATAGGTGGACGCCTTTTCGAAATGTCGCCATTAGGGTGGGCCAGGGGTGACTCTAGAATGTGTTTGTACGATATGGGTATCAAACGAAAGGTGTTACTGAGCATTTTAAGAGGGAGTGGGCATTAGGTCCATAGGTTTACGCCTTTTCGAGATATCGCCATTAGGGTGGGCCAGGGGTGACTCTAGAGTGTTTGTACGATATGGGTATCAAACGAAAGGTGTTACTGAGCATTTTAAGAGAAAGTGGGCATTAGGTCTATAGGTGGGCGCCTTTTCGAGATATCGCCATTAGGGTGGGCCAGGGTGACTCTAGAATGTGTTTGTACGATATGGGTATCAAATGAAAGGTGGTAATGAGTATTTTAAAAGGGAGTAATCCTCAGTTCTATAGGTGGACGCCTTTTCGAGATATCGCCATAAAGGTTGACCAAGGGTGACTCTAGAATGTTTGTACGATATGGGTATCAAACGAAAGGTGCTACTTAGCATTTTAAGAGGGAGTGGGCATTAGGTCTATATGTGGACGCCTTTTCGAGATATCGCCATTAGGGTGGGCCAGGGGTGACTCTAGAATGTTTGTACGATATGGGTATCAAACGAAAGGTGTTACTGAGCATTTTAAGAGGGAGTGGGCATTAGGTCTATAGGTGGACGCCTTTTCGAGATATCGCCATTAGGGTGGGCCAGGGGTGACTCTAGAATGTTTGTACGATATGGGTATCAAAGGAAAGGTGTTACTGAGCATTTTAAGAGGGAGTGGACATTAGGTCTATAGGTGGACGCCTTTTCGAGATATCGCCATTAGGGTGGGCCAGGGGTGACTCTAGAATGTTTTTGTACGATATGGATATCAAATTAAAGGTATTAATGAGGGTTTTAAAAGCGAGTGGCCCTTAGATGTATATGTGAAGGCGTTCTCGCGATATCGACCAAATGTGGATCAGGTGATCCAGAAAATCATCTGTCGGGTACTGCTAATTTATTTATATATTCAATAACACTAACAGTATTCCTGCCAAGATTCCAAGGGCTGTTGATTTCGCCTTGTAGAACTTTTTCATTTTCTTCTACTTAATATGGTAGGTGTCACACCCATTTTACAAAGTTTTTTCCAAAGTTATATTTTGCGTCAATAAACCAATCCAGTTACCATGTTTCATCCCTTTTTTCGTATTTGGTATAGAATTATGGCATTTTTTTAATTTTTCGTAATTTTCGATATCGATAAAGTGGGTGTGGTTATGGTCGGATTTCGGCCATTTTTTATACCAAGATAAAGTAAGCTCAGATAAGTACGCGGGCTAAGTTTAGTAAAGATATATCGGTTTTTGCTCAAGTTATTGTGTTAACGGCCGAGCGGAAGGACAGACGGTGGACTGTGTATAAAAACTGGGCGTGGCTTCCACCGATTTCGCCCATTTTCACAGAGAACAGTTAACGTCATAGAATCTATACTTCTACCAAATTTCAAAAGGATTGGTAAATTTTTGTTCGACTTATGGCATTAAAAGTATTCTAGACACACTAAATGAAAATGGGCGGAGCCACGCCCATTTTGAAATTTTCTTTTTTTTTGTATTTTGTTGCATCATATCATTACTGGAGTTGAATTTTGACTTAATTTACTTATATACAGTAAAGATATTAAATTTTTTGTTAAAATTTGAATTTAAAAAAATTTTTTTTTAAAAAGTGGGCGTGTTCTTCATCCAATTTTGCTAATTTTTATTTTGCACATATATAGTAATAGTAGTAACGTTCCTGCCAAATTTCATCATGATATCTTCAACGACTGCCAAATTACAGCTTGCAAAACTTTTAAATTACCTTCTTGTAAAAGTGGGCGGTGCCACGCCCATTGTCCAATATCTTACTAATTTTCTATTCTGCGTCATAACGTCAATCCATCTACCAAGTTTCATCGCTTTAACCGCCTTTGGCAATGAATTATCGCATTTTTTCGGTTTTTCGAAATTTTCGATATCGAAAAAGTGGGCGTGGTTATAGTCCGATATCGTTCATTTTAAATAGCGATCTGAGATGAGTGCTCAGGAATCTACATACCAAATTTCATCAAGATACCTCAAAATTTACTCAAGTTATCGTGTTAACGGACGGACGGACGGACGGACGGACATGGCTCAATAAAATTTTTTTTGGATCCTGATTATTTTGACTCTGTGAGCTCTGCTCAACTGAGTATAATAAATTAGCGTATTCCACTCAAATTGGGAACTTAATTACAAATGCTGATTTTGCTGCAAGAAAATATAAAGATCATCATTTGAATAAATTTATCTCTTCACAATCACCTTTGGAAAAAATAAATTTATGGGTGTTACCAAGAAAATGTTGATTGCCTTATTGAAAAAAAATCAAAGTTCAAAATTAGCAAAAGTAGACAAATACAAATGTCATCGCAATTTGAATTGACAGAGAAATATATTCCAAAAGAGTTTGTTAGATTGCCAAGGAGTTTCAAAGAAATTCACCATTCGAAAGCAACAGAATTTCGACAATTTCTGCTTTACACTGGAATCTTATTGTTAAAAAACCACGTGCACGAAGATTTTTATTATGAATTTCTGCTTCTTCACTGCGCGTGCAGGCTTCTTTCTTGGGCATCTAATTATTTACGAAATTTGAGTACAGCCAAAGCTACATATGTTACAATTATTTGTTGAGAATTTTGCAGTTATATTTGGCCCGGAGTCTGTATCGTATAACGTCCATGGTTTACTCCATATTTGCGACTGTGTTGAAGAATTGTGTTGTCTTTACACATTTTCAGCATATGATTTTGAAAATCATTTGCAATTAATTAAAAGAAATGTCAGGAAGCCGACACAAATTCTTCAACAATTGGCAAATATAAATGAATTTTCAGAATTTTTTTTCAATGAAAGCAAAATACAAATTAAAGAAAAAAATAATATAATTAAAAGTTATAGGATGAAAAATGTTTATTTAAGTTCAAAGATACCAGATAATGCCTGCGTTATTTGGCCAGATATACGTCTTTCAATTAAAAAAATTAAAAAGTCAAATGCAGGAGAAATAATATTGGAAGCAGTCCGGTTTAAAAATGTCCATCCTTTCTTTACAGCTCCATTCACTTCACTAGCTCTAGGAATAGCACATTCGGATTCATTATCTGAAGAAATTGAAGAATTTAAAGCGGATGCTGTAGCATATACATAAATTAATGTTGCTTCCTTCTTCACAAAATTTTCTACTATTGCCTTTATTAAATAGCTGCACATTTTAATAGATAACAAAAAACAAAACGAATATAAAAAAAATATAATATAAAAAAATATGTAATATAAAAAATATAATATAAAAAAAATATAATATAAAAAAAAATATAATATAAAAAATATAATATAAAAAAAATAATATAAAAAAAATATAATATAAAAAAACGAAATATATGAAAATGACTCAGCAACAACCAAATCAGATAAGACAATTTGACTTCAAAGAGAATGAAATAATATTTTGTGAGTATTATAATATTTTGTTTCTAACTCTTCATAACTGATTGATAATTTTTAAAATAATTCTATAGATGACTCGCAAATTCAACGCGAAAACAACTATAGCGGCGGCAGCAATAACAACAACTACCTCAAAACCAATAACAATACCAACTTCCCCAACAGCAATAGCATTGACAAAACTTGTGAAAGGTGCAAATTTTGCAGGCTAAAATTGACGATTTGAACACCAAATTTGACAACATGCTAGGTATTTTTTTAATAAAATTTTGATGCAAATAATTTTAAAAATGATTATTTTCCAGATTACCAAAAAAAAATGATGGAAGTTCAGGCAAAGCAAGGCGCCCAATTAAGCGTTCTTGCTAATAAGGACGCAGATTTGAGGAATTTGAGCAAACTATTCCCTATAAAAACCATTGAGGAAATGGAAAGCGTCAATAACGCCATAAATGAGGTGAACATCAATGAATATGTAAGTTTAATAATTGATTTATTGTAAATTCCACTAATAATTATGAATTAATATTTCAGATTAACGCAATAAAACACTTATTAAAGGGGGAACCTGAAAAGCACTTTGAGGAAATTATCTCCAGATCTATGTGCAACGAAGTCAATGTAGGCGGCGTCCATGGCAAGATTTGCCTAAAAAAATATACTTCCTTGTATGATGCTATTATAAGTACGTATATAAATTAATTTTTGTTTAAATATATTCTTCAATTTATTTTATTTTTAATAACAGGTGGACTGTGGGCGACGTCAGTAAAGCCTGATAAGCAACTATCGAAATGCCTCCACATTGTTAAAAAAAGGCTGTATAGATTGACCACAGTTAATAAACTAAAAATCGGAAATAATTAATATAATTAACACTATAGACTTTTTATCTATTTTTATTATAAAAACATCTTTTTCCTTTCTGAAAATGTGATTACTTTTTCCTTTAATTTTTGAAATCATTATCTGAGAATTTTTTTTTTTTAAATCATTATGATAAATTATACTTAGTTTTTAGATGAGAAGACTTTAAATGTTTAAATTAAACGAAAGGTGATGAATAAAATCAAAAACCGTATAGGTATATATATATCAAAATATAAGAAAACCAAAATAAAAAACGAGCAATTTTCATTTTTAGAAAAATATATATTGCAGACCAAAGTAGGTAGGTATTATGCAGTCCGATTGGTCTATGCATAAGACAGTCAATTGCATAGACCAAAGTAAATATCTTTTATGCAGTTCGATTTGTCTATCAATGAGACTGTCTTATGCATAGACCAGAATAGGCACTATTTGTATAGTCCATTTGGTCTAGCATCTGACTGTATTATGTATAGACCAAACCGTCTATCTTTGGTCTGGACTATACACGGCATGAATGGTATAATGGTAGACCAAGCCTAGGACATGCTCCGTGTAAATTGGTCCCATGATTTTACATGAGATTGGTCTAGACTTGATCCAGTAGTAAGGCAACGAAAGACTGTCTTTTATACAGTCTTAGACCAGACTCACTTTTTGCAGGGCTACAACTGTGCGTGAGTAATCTCTTCGTTGCCTTTTATGTATGTGGGTAAATGATGATTAATGTGTTTAGGTAGCTTGCGTTGTTTTTGTTGTTGTGCTCCGCCAACCGGCGCCAATTGGTCACACCAAAGAAGTTTCAATCGTTTTCCACCTGGTCCGTCCAACGGAGTGGGGGCCGCCCTCTACCTCTACTTCCATAGACGGGTTCCGATAGAAACACTTTCTTGGCCGGAGCATCATCTTTCATTCGCATAACATGGCCTAGCTAGCGCAGCCGCTGCGTTTTAATTCGCTGGACTATGATGTCTGCGTATAGCTCGTACAGCTCATCATTAAATCTTCTTCGGTACTCGCCATCGCCAACGCGTAGAGGTCCATAGATCTTTCGAAGAACTTTTCTCTCCTCTATGCCTACCTAGTCCAAAGTAGCATTTATTGGCAAGATTGAACCTTCGCTGGATTTCAGTGCTGATGTTGTTGCTAGTGTTGATACTGGTTCCCAAATAAACGAAGTCTTTTCCTATTTCGAAATTATGGCTGCCAACAGTAGCGTGGTTGCCAAGGCGCGTATGCGGCGATTCTTTGCTCGATGACAGCAGGTACTTCGTTTTGTCCTCATTCCCCATCAAACCCATCTTTACCGCTTCTTTTTCCAGTTTGGAGTAAGCGGAACTAACAGCGCGGGTGTTTAGGCCGATGATATCAATGTCATCAGCATATGCCAGTAATTGCACGCTTTTATAGAATATGTTTCCTGTGCGGTTAAGTTCTGCAGCTAGTATAATTTTCTCCAGCATCAAATTAAAGAAATCGCAAGATATGGGGTCACCCTGTCTGAAACCTCATTTTGCACAGCCGTATAAGTTTTGCGGGGAAACCAAATTCAGACATAGCGGCATATAGGCAGCTCCTTTTCGTGGCTTTAAAGTCGACGAAAAGGCGATGTGTGTCGATTCTCTTTTCACGGGTTTTTTCCAAGATTTGGCGCATTCTAAAAATCTGTTCGATGGTAGATTTACCAGGTCTGAAGCCGCAATGATAAGGTCCGATCAGCCGGTTCACGGTGGGCTTCAATCGTTCGCACAATACACTTGAAAGGACCTTATATGCGCTATTAAGAAGGCTGATTCCATGATAGTTGGTGCATTTTGCAGTATCCCCCTTCTTGTGGACTGGGCAAAGGACACTTAGATTCCAATCGTCGGGCATGCACTCGTTCGCCCTTATTTTGCGAAGAAGCTGCTGCATGCGCCTTACCAACTCCTCGCCGCCGTTCTTGAATAGCTCCGCAGGCAATCCATCAGCGCCCACGGCCTTGTTGTTTTTCAATCTAGTTATTGCTATTCTTACTTCGTCATAATCGGGCGGGGGACATATATTCCATCATCATCGATTGCGGGATCGGGTTCGTCACCTCTGCGCGGTGAATCGCTGCCTCCATTTAGGAGAGCAGAGAAGTGTTCCCTCCATAATCTAAGCACTCTCTGGACATCAGTTACAAGGTCGCCGTTTTCGTTCCTACAGGAGTTTTCCCTGGTCTTAAAACCTTCCGTCTGTAGCCGTATTTTTTGGTAAAATTTTGGGGCGTTATTCCTGGTGGCTGGCAGCTCAAGCTCCTCGCACTCACGCCTTTCTGCTTCTGCTTTTTTCTTCCTGAAAAGGCGCCTCGCTTCCCTTTTCAACTCAAGATAGCGCTCACACACTCCTCTTGTTGCACTCGCTTTTAACGTAGCCCTGTAGGCAGCGTCTTTTCTTTCGGTTGCAACGCGGCATTCTTCATCGTGTCAGTCGTTTTTTCGTGGCCGCTGGTAACCAATTTCTTCCTCTGCGGCAGTACGAAGTGCTTTGGAGATATGCTCCCCCTGCTCCTGTATTCCTTCAGGCTGAGTTGTGCTCTCAGAGAGCAGGTGTGAGAGTCGAGTTACGAAATCATTGGCAGTCTGTTGTGATTGAAGCTTTTCGACGTCTAGCTTTCCTTGTGTTTTTTAGTAACAGCTTAGAGATGGTAATATTCGTCACAATACATACATAAATATGTATATAGGCATTTGTTGGCTGCTGTGCACTCGCCCTTCCATGGCATTGCTGATGGTAATAATGCCCCATTAGACAACCTTCACTCCCTTTCCCATCAAACCAACTATATAATAAAATTAGCAATCCTTTATCTTATTTATTTTTTTAGATTTCAACTCAATATATATTACAGTTATTCGCTTAGTCCTTTAACAACTTATAATATTACAATAATTTGTTTTCTGTTAACTTTTCTTTTTACTGTACTAACTTTAACTCTAATAATAACACACCTTTTTTTTGGCAGTAACTAGAACACCGAACCCTAACCTACCCCAGCTGGTTCGTTATAAGGTCATTGGCCCACATTTCTAGTTAATCAAAAAGTAGAAGAGAATATTCGCCTATCTATATACATACGTATACATGTTTGCTCGTGCTGCGCGCTCAACTAAGCGTTTCTGCCTGCGCTAGCGTTTGCTGCTTGTAGCAAGTGTGTGTTCGAGTTGATTAGCAACGCATGGCCCCAGCAGAATTTGTGGTTTAAAACTAAATACCTGATTGTATATACTGCTCTCGTGTGCTGAGTTCTTGTTGTTGAATCGCTGTGACGATCGAACTGTTGTGCTGGCGCCTACTTTCTGTCCACGCTGCTCTGCTCCTTTATTTGGTGTTCGTCGATTCTTTCCTCGCGCTGGCTTGTGTACATGCGTATTCAACACCAAATAGCCGTAGAAATATTCCAAGCTTCCTAACGCTTCGATGCCTTGCCAGTGCGAGGCTGCAATTTTGTGACTCCTCTGCCGACCTTGCTGCTGAGACACTCTGCCTCGTGCTCTGATGTTTTACGCTGTATTTCGTCGACCTTTTACAGTATTTTCTTGTAAATTGCTATTCACGTAGGGCGATGGAATCAAATCTGTTGGATAAGATGCCGTTCATGAGAATCTGCTTCCCTTTTCTAATTTTGAATGCAAATCTTACCTACTCTATTCTTCGCCGTGTGTTCTGCTTGGTGGTTGGAGTTGAAAAGGCCGGAAGTGGCAGAGTTAAGTTGGTCGCGGAAACCATTTGCCCTGAATTTGACAATCACGCGCAAGGTTGCATCGGACTTCAAAACTTTTTCTTTGACTGACCGTTAAGGTCGAAACACATCTTTCGCAACAGGGCGAGTTAATCGGAGATGTTACGGGGATTCGATGAGCTCGAAAGGCAGGAAGATGTTTTGTTGCACGCCCGCGCGTATGGGGCTCGAACCCACTAACAGCGCGGGTGTTTAGGCCGATGATATCAATGTCATCAGCATATGCCAGTAATTGCACGCTTTTATAGAATATTTTTCCAGTGCGGTTAAGTTCTGCAGCTAGTATAATTTTCTCCAGCATCAAATTAAAGAAATCGCAAGATATGGGGTCACCCTGTCTGAAACCTCATTTTGCACAGCCGTATAAGTTTTGCGGGGAAACCAAATTCAGACATAGCGGCATATAGGCAGCTCCTTTTCGTGGCTTTAAAGTCGACGAAAAGGCGATGTGTGTCGATTCTCTTTTCACGGGTTTTTTCCAAGATTTGGCGCATTCTAAAAATCTGTTCGATGGTAGATTTACCAGGTCTGAAGCCGCAATGATAAGGTCCGATCAGCCGGTTCACGGTGGGCTTCAATCGTTCGCACAATACACTTGAAAGGACCTTATATGCGCTATTAAGAAGGCTGATTCCATGATAGTTGGTGCATTTTGCAGTATCCCCCTTCTTGTGGACTGGGCAAAGGACACTTAGATTCCAATCGTCGGGCATGCACTCGTTCGCCCTTATTTTGCGAAGAAGCTGCTGCATGCGCCTTACCAACTCCTCGCCGCCGTTCTTGAATAGCTCCGCAGGTAATCCATCAGCGCCCACGGCCTTGTTGTTTTTCAATCTAGTTATTGCTATTCTTACTTCGTCATAATCGGGCGGGGGACATATATTCCATCATCATCGATTGCGGGATCGGGTTCGTCACCTCTGCGCGGTGAATCGCTGCCTCCATTTAGGAGAGCAGAGAAGTGTTCCCTCCATAATCTAAGCACTCTCTGGACATCAGTTACAAGGTCGCCGTTTTCGTTCCTACAGGAGTTTTCCCTGGTCTTAAAACCTTCCGTCTGTAGCCGTATTTTTTGGTAAAATTTTGGGGCGTTATTCCTGGTGGCTGGCAGCTCAAGCTCCTCGCACTCACGCCTTTCTGCTTCTGCTTTTTTCTTCCTGAAAAGGCGCCTCGCTTCCCTTTTCAACTCAAGATAGCGCTCACACACTCCTCTTGTTGCACTCGCTTTTAACGTAGCCCTGTAGGCAGCGTCTTTTCTTTCGGTTGCAACGCGGCATTCTTCATCGTGTCAGTCGTTTTTTCGTGGCCGCTGGAAACCAATTTCTTCCTCTGCGGCAGTACGAAGTGCTTTGGAGATATGCTCCCCCTGCTCCTGTATTCCTTCAGGCTGAGTTGTGCTCTCAGAGAGCAGGTGTGAGAGTCGAGTTACGAAATCATTGGCAGTCTGTTGTGATTGAAGCTTTTCGACGTCTAGCTTTCCTTGTGTTTTTTAGTAACAGCTTAGAGATGGTAATATTCGTCACAATACATACATAAATATGTATATAGGCATTTGTTGGCTGCTGTGCACTCGCCCTTCCATGGCATTGCTGATGGTAATAATGCCCCATTAGACAACCTTCACTCCCTTTCCCATCAAACCAACTATATAATAAAATTAGCAATCCTTTATCTTATTTATTTTTTTAGATTTCAACTCAATATATATTACAGTTATTCGCTTAGTCCTTTAACAACTTATAATATTACAATAATTTGTTTTCTGTTAACTTTTCTTTTTACTGTACTAACTTTAACTCTAATAATAACACACCTTTTTTTTGGCAGTAACTAGAACACCGAACCCTAACCTACCCCAGCTGGTTCGTTATAAGGTCATTGGCCCACATTTCTAGTTAATCAAAAAGTAGAAGAGAATATTCGCCTATCTATATACATACGTATACATGTTTGCTCGTGCTGCGCGCTCAACTAAGCGTTTCTGCCTGCGCTAGCGTTTGCTGCTTGTAGCAAGTGTGTGTTCGAGTTGATTAGCAACGCATGGCCCCAGCAGAATTTGTGGTTTAAAACTAAATACCTGATTGTATATACTGCTCTCGTGTGCTGAGTTCTTGTTGTTGAATCGCTGTGACGATCGAAATGTTGTGCTGGCGCCTACTTTCTGTCCACGCTGCTCTGCTCCTTTATTTGGTGTTCGTCGATTCTTTCCTCGCGCTGGCTTGTGTACATGCGTATTCAACACCAAATAGCCGTAGAAATATTCCAAGCTTCCTAACGCTTCGATGCCTTGCCAGTGCGAGGCTGCAATTTTGTGACTCCTCTGCCGACCTTGCTGCTGAGACACTCTGCCTCGTGCTCTGATGTTTTACGCTGTATTTCGTCGACCTTTTACAGTATTTTCTTGTAAATTGCTATTCACGTAGGGCGATGGAATCAAATATGTTGGATAAGATGCCGTTCATGAGAATCTGCTTCCCTTTTCTAATTTTGAATGCAAATCTTACCTACTCTATTCTTCGCCGTGTGTTCTGCTTGGTGGTTGGAGTTGAAAAGGCCGGAAGTGGCAGAGTTAAGTTGGTCGCGGAAACCATTTGCCCTGAATTTGACAATCACGCGCAAGGTTGCATCGGACTTCAAAACTTTTTCTTTGACTGACCGTTAAGGTCGAAACACATCTTTCGCAACAGGGCGAGTTAATCGGAGATGCTACGGGGATTCGATGAGCTCGAAAGGCAGGAAGATGTTTTGTTGCACGCCCGCGCGTATGGGGCTCGAACCCGCGTCCCTGTGTCAGATATTAAGATCCTTGGCATGGAAGTCAGATAACTGGTCCAAGGATTTGCCAACGCGTTTTGTTACCAACGCTCTAATGAACTTCGACGCCAGTTTCGCGTTATAACCGTGTGCTGCCTCACTTTGGCGGAAGTTCCTTCGGTAGACTAATTGACCCACCTGGAACGATCTCGGCTTGGCTCGTGTGTTGTAGGCCCTTTGACCCTTCTCGTATGCCAGCCTCAGGTTCCTGGTCACCTTTTATCTTAGCAGCTTGAGCCTCACATCCTTCGGAGCTATCACAGTCTCCGAGTCAGCGGTCTCGCCCAAAGCTCGCAGTATCGGATAGGTTTCCGCATGTTGGACCATTTTCTGCCCGAAAACAACCCTGTATGGCTCTGCTCCAATCGCCCCATGCACCGCGCTGCGCAGTTCAAAAGCTGCCCTTGACACCTGCCTGTTCCAAGACCTCTGGTCGTCCTCTTCAATGTATGACCGGATTATCGCCAATAGCGATCTGTTCACCCTCTCTGAGGCATTCGCTTGTGGGTAATACACCCCCGTCCGCACATGTCTCACGCCATAGCTATTCAGAAAGCTCGCAAACAGTTCCGATACGAACTGACGCCCATTGTCGGAATGGATAACCTCGGGTACTCCGAATACATGGAAGACATCCGCCTCAAGGTAACGAAACCACCTCCTTCGCCGTGGCACTCCTTATGGGCTTCAGGAACAGAAACTTGGAGAAGTGATCCAGCACCACAAACACGTAACTGTTTCCGTCTCGAGATCGCGGATAAGGTCCGCAAAAATCCACTTACAGACGTTGAAACGCTCTGCCCGTCACTGTCCGTCCGCCCATGAGAGGTCGGTTTGTGGTGTTCGAGGCCTTACAGCGTTTACACACGTCGCAGTTTCCCACGAAGCTTTTGACCGAGGTCACCAGTCCTGGCCAATAGTATCTGGCCCTCAAGCGCCTGAGCGTTTTGGCTATGCCTCCATGACTGGCTGCCTGTCCATCATGCATCTTCCTCAGCAGCGTCTCGCGAAGACCTTCCGGTACCCATATCTTCCAGAGGGCCTCCTCATCATCCTCTTCTATCCTGAACCCGTCTCTCTTGTAAATTATACCGCGTATGACCTTCACGTCAGGCAGTCTCTCTGCATTGGAACTCGTGACTCTTACCTAGTCCCGATAGGTGTCTGATTTGAACTCGGCGTCCTCTAGCGAGATGTCCGTCGAAAAGCTTCTGCCGTCGATTTCGTCCATGTGCATTCTGCTGAGCGCGTCCGGCACCACATTCTGGGTGCCCTTGCGATGCACGATGTCAAAATCGTACGCTTGCAGCCTGAGACACCAGCGCGCCAGACGACCTGCCAGATCCTTTTGACCCATGAGCCATTTCAGGCTCATGTGGTCTGTGATGATAGTGAATGGAGTCCCGTCAATATAGGGACGAAACTTCTTCACAGTGTTAACCGCAGCCAGACATTCCAACTCTGTAATTGTATAATTCCGCTGGGCCGCGTTCAACTTCTGCGAGATGTATGAAATAGGGCGCTTATTGCCTTCCTCGTCCAGCTGAAACAGCACTGCTCCTACGCCCGTGGTGGATGCGTCACATTGGACATAAAAACGTTTCCCGAAATCTGGATTCATGAGCACCTTTGGCGATGTCAACTCTAGCTTGAGTTGTTCGAAAGCCTCTACGGCCTCGGCCGTCATCTCGAACTCCTTCTTCTTCTTCAGGCAGTCCGTAAGTGGCGCGGTCTTCGTTGCAAAGTTCGGGATGAATCTTCTGTACCACCCTGTCAAGCCCAAAAATCGTCGCAGCTGCTTGGTGGTACTCGGAACCGGAAAATCTAACATAGCCTGCACTTTGATTGGATCCGTCTTCACCTTTCCTTGGCCTACTATGAAACCTAAGTATTTTACTTCCTTTTGGCAGAGATGCGACTTTGGCAGATTGATGGTGAGCCCTGCCTTCGATAGACACTCCGCAACCTCCGCGAGATGTTGCAGATGCATCTCGAAGTCCGGCGAGCATATCAGCAAATCATCAATATACACAAAAAGATTTTCTCGTAGCCTTGAGGGAATGACGCGATCCATTAGTCGTCAAAGTCGCTGACTGGCGTTACACAGCCCGAATGGCATCACTTTGAAGTGATACAGTGGACGCCCGGGAACTGTGAACGCCGTCTTCTCGCGTGCCGCCTTCGCTAACGGTATCTGCCAAAAGGCATCCTTCAGATCGATCCCCGTTATGAAGTACGTATCCTGTAGCCAACTAAGGATGCCCTCGACATGCTAGGTCGGGTAAGCGTCATTCTTCGTGTATTCGTTCAACTTGCGCATATCTACACAAAGTCGGTTCTTTCCGGGTTTTTGGACAAGCACTATAGGCGAACTCCAAGCACTATCGCTTTCGTCTATTACTCCGAGCTCCAGCATTCGGTCTATTTCCTGATAGGCCAGTTTCTGCTTTACCGGAGACATCGGGTAATAGCGTTTCTTGATAGGTGTGGTCTCGTCACGTACCTCGATAGTGTGCTCCTTTAAGTGGGTTTTCCCCAATCCCAACTCTGCCGATGACGGAAATAATGACTTTACCCGCTGCAATTCCATCTTTTGTTTTGGGGTCAGTTCCACCATACCTGAACTATCAATGCCAATTTCCGCTATTTCCGACGTCCATAATCCAAATGCCTCCCAAAAATCTATCCCTAGGTATAATTCCTGCTTTAAGCTGGGCACCAGGTACACATCAAGACACTTTGTCTTGCCACGCCAGCTTATCTTCAGCCTCACTTTTCCCACAACTGCCTGTCCCTTTCCGTCCGCTGTTCTTAGCTGCTTATCCATAGCAACGACGCCCTCCATGTGCAATCTTCCGATAGCGGGTCCTCCCAGACAGCTGACTGAAGCCCCGCTGTCTAACAGTCCGCGCATCCGAATGTCTCCGTCGACGTCATCGCCTTTCTCAGCCGCTTTCGTTTCTTCGTCCTTCTTACGCAATGCCTTGTTCTTCTTCGCATTCCTCCCTACGGCTCCGGTACTCCCCGTCTTCTCGCTATGTCCCACAGTCCCAAATATCCTCTTTCTTGCTTCTCGGTACTGTTTCTTCCTTTCCTCCAATGTCTTGAATGGCGTCACCGCCGGTTTGCATTCCACCTTAGGTGCTGAGGTAACTGCCTTTAAAATGGACTGACTGCTGCTGGGTCTCCGGGATCTTCTTTTCCTGGCGAGACGACCCGGTGCTTCCGCCAGGAAGACGGTTTTCCTCCCCGCACTTCTCGCACAGTACTAGCCTAGCACCTGTCTTATCGCATTTGTAACACCGCAGTTCGTGGAAGTGTTAGTCACATCCCTGTTCATCATATTTCCGCCTGGCCGCGTCTGATAGCCTTGCTGAGCTTTCCCTTGCATTCATCGCGCGTCCTCGTTTTTCCAGTGCCTCTACTGCTCGCCGATCCTCGTCCTTGCCGACCTCTTCCCGGACTAGGTCAATCTCATCGACGCCCCTTCTCGTCTCAAACTTTGGCTCATGATCCGCGAAATGTTTCTCTGCACGTCTGCACTCCGCTTTCAACTCCGCAAGCGTTGTTATGTGACAACCAAATACGATATTCTTCACCTTCGCCTTCAAGTTTTTGCGTATGAGACTCACCAAACTCCGTTCTGGAATCTGGGTCTTCATGGTCAACGCCATGCCCCTCACGCACGCGTAAAATTCGTCAAATGATTCGCGATGATCCTGCTTCCTTTCGTTCATCGCTTGACGAATTTCCTCGTCACAGTCCGACTTGCGGAACTGCTCAACGAGTGCCTCACGCAGGTGAGCAAAAGCATCTCCTTCCAGACCAGCGTGTCCCTCCATATACAGCCAAAACCACTCTTGGGCAGCTCCGCTCAACAGCAGGTGAAAGTTGGAATGTAGATCCTCAGACGAGACTGCGTGTTGCCTTTTTAGAGTCTCCACTCTAAACAGAAACCGCTCTATAGGGATTGACTTGGCACCACCGTCGTACTTCAACCCCCAGTCCCTGATGGTTTTGAACTTGTTCTTGTTACTAGCCGAGTAAGGATGTCTTTTCTGCGGAGATGGAGTAAAGAGCCGTCGGTCGGTGAGCTCCACCTGGTCCACTGTCTCTCTCTCTCCTTCTCCCCTTGTTTTTTCGCATCCCGCCGATGTGGAAAGAACGTCAGTTTCCGGGAGACCACAATTCGCATCTGCCCGAGAGCCCTCGCAAGGTTTCTAGACTTTCGAGACTCGCTCCCCCAGTGACTTGAGCTCCTTTCGCATCCCGTTCATGGCTTCAGCCGTTGTGCGATTAACTTCCGTCTGATATTGGAAGAGTAATGATTCGAACTTTTGTAAAAGCTCGCCCCCCACTTTATCTAGTATAGTCGCTTCCGGAGTAGCAACGTCCCCAACGACGATCATTCTTTGTCTCGAATTCCCTGAGCCCGATGCCCCTGGACTGGCCTTGTTCGAGGATAACTGCTCCCCTCTTCCGACTCAATCTCCTCCACCGACTTCGAAGCATCCACTTGGCTTCTCGTCACCTCCCTTTTCTTCCTACCCTTTTTGGGCATAATCAAATTTTGTTAAATGCAACTCAAATGCCGTTTATCAACACTCTTGCGCAGTAATTTTATAAAAATTTGAGAATCGTTTTAATATGTCAATTCTTGCAATAAAATAGCCGCGCTTAATATGTGTGTGTGTGATGAACTTAGTTTAGGGTGACCCGTCTCGACTACTCTTCCCGTCGCGTTACGTTACCCCTCCCCAATCTCTGAAAACATCGTCTCCCCAGCACCAGTGTCCACAACCAGAAGGACTTGAACCCCCTCCTAATAGGCTGGACAAGAGGTCCTACTAGTGCGTGCCCCTGGGAGGCTACCTCATACGAACGCATTTTTACATAACCCATAGGTAGTAGCCGCCTCGCCCTCCTAGCACCTACTCTACCAAAGGATTTACCTCTTAAAATCGAATAATACCCCGATAGTTAGTAGCCGATCCCCACTCAAGAACATAATAAGAAAATTTATATAACAGTGTTGACACATTTATAAGGCACAAACCACAGCCTAGTAAGCTGACAACATTGTTCACCCCTCTTTATCTACGCCCCTGTCCAAACGAGCGATGCATCATGGGATTGGTCAACTCGTTCTAACTTGGAATATGTGGAAGCCACTTACGCGGGCCCCAAGTTGGACGCCATTTTCTATTGTTACCCCCCGGTTGCCGCCTTCACATTCCCCCAGAGGGAAAAGCAGGGCACGATGATCCGCTGGGTACGCTTGCATTTTCGACTTAGCTCGCCGGATGGGGTGGGTGTTAAGATCATCATAGGTGTTAAAAGACCATATAGGTAAACCGCAGAAACAATAAGAAAAAATCGTACCCCTTGCTGCCACAAACACAACCCCCTTACTCACCAAACCGCAACCATGATACCTCGTCGTCGTCGTCCCGGCAGTTCGCCTCCATACAATCGAGGCAGGTCCATCTGCCTTTACAACTCCCCCCTACCATTGCCCGCCATGGCCACCACTGACTGGCCCCATAATCGATACCTGTCCTTATGTCCGTCTCTCCATCACCAGCAGGTCACCCCGACATCCCCCATTCACCACACACTACATCTTCATCTTTAGCAATTCATTGTTTATTTAGCAATAGCGCTTATATCTACGACAACATTAAATTTCATATTTACAGGTGTCATCGCACCTAATAGCTTATATTCCTAATGCACATTGTGCGGCATGCATCAGCCATGTTTTTATACAACTAAATCAACCTATGCTAAATTCTCTGATTCTTCAGTTACTACTACACCCGATTACTTTCATCAGTGCATTAACTCAACTTACATCCTTCCGCGTTTGAGAACGAATATGTACAAATTCAAATGTATGTATATACGTGTAGTGTAATATCGTGGTTAAGGAAAATGATATTTGATCTAAACCAATTTGGCTTAAACAAAAGCCTGAAGCGAAGGCATTTGAGCAGGGAATCATTTACCGACATTCAACAAACGAAATGAGATAACAAACAACTATCAGCACGAATAAGGGCGCGCGCCTCCATGATTAGCCCTTACGATGAAATGCTCCTACGATTCCATCCTCGAACGCCTTGCACTTAGCTCTTCACTTTGAATTAACGAAATACGTGACCATCCACCTTTTGGACCTTTAATTGAACTAAATAACCTTGCGTTGATCCACGCACTCTTGCACAGGCGTGCACAACACTACCGCCGCATATTTCGTTCATCCATTCGTTTTAAGTGTCACCCAGGATATGAAAATGTGAAATGTACCAGTGTGAATTATATAAACATGTGAACGCACACAAATAGTAGTAGCAGTATAAATAAAGGGGAAACAGACAGGGATTGAGTGGGGCGACAACTGCGAGACACAATCTCTTGGCACCGACACCCAAGCAAACAAACAAAACCTCACCAGCTGATTATCCTAAGGCGCCTTTGGCAACTAGAAACGGGGTATACAGCGCTCATTGCGCTTTACTACTATGTTTCTATATCGAGCTCTTAGATAACAACAACAATAGTTAATCAGCAATATTTTCACTGTTGTACACGCTCTTTATTTTCTGTCGTTCATCCACTGCTTTGGCTATCCAGCTTCTTTGCGCTGGACATAAACACGTTTGTTGCTCTTGACGAATAGATTCGCGTTTGTCTTTTTCCTTCTCACAAAAATCACCCCCTTTGATCAGCGCACCGCCCCACTCCCTATGCACATATATGTGTTTGTTATTATGCTGCTCGGGCGAGTGGCCACTGTTCGCGAGCACTCCGTGCTGGGCGCTCAACTAAGCCTTTCTGCCTGCGCTAGCGTTTGCTGCTTGTAGCAAGTGTGTGTTCGAGTTGATTAGCAACGCATGGCCCCAGCAGAATTTGTGGTTTAAAACTAAATACCTGAATGTATATACTGCTCTCGTGTGCTGAGTTCTTGTTGTTGAATCGCTGTGACGATCGAACTGTTGTGCTGGCGCCTACTTTCTGTCCACGCTGCTCTGCTCCTTTATTTGGTGTTCTTCGATTCTTTCCTCGCGCTGGCTTGTGTACATGCGTATTCAACACCAAATAGCCGTAGAAATATTCCAAGCTTTCTAACGCTTCGATGCCTTGCCAGTGCGAGGCTGCAATTTTGTGACTCCTCTGCCGACCTTGCTGCTGAGACACTCTGCCTCGTGCTCTGATGTTTTACGCTGTATTTCGTCGACCTTTTACAGTATTTTCTTGTAAATTGCTATTCACGTAGGGCGATGGAATCAAATCTGTTGGATGAGATGCCGTTCATGAGAATCTGCTTCCCTTTTCTAATTTTGAATGCAAATCTTACCTACTCTATTCTTCGCCGTGTGTTCTGCTTGGTGGTTGGAGTTGAAAAGGCCGGAAGTGGCAGAGTTAAGTTGGTCGCGGAAACCATTTGCCCTGAATTTGACAATCACGCGCAAGGTTGCATCGGACTTCAAAACTTTTTCTTTGACTGACCGTTATGGTCGAAACACATCTTTCGCAACAGGGCGAGTTAATCGGAGATGCTACGGGGATTCGATGAGCTCGAAAGGCAGGAAGATGTTTTGTTGCACGCCCGCGCGTATGGGGCTCGAACCCACGTCCCTGTGTCAGATATTAAGATCCTTGGCATGGAAGTCAGATAACTGGTCCAAGGATTTGCCAACGCGTTTTGTTACCAACGCTCTAATGAACTTCGACGCCAGTTTCGCATTATAACCGTGTGCTGCCTCACTTTGGCGGAAGTTCCTTCGGTAGACTAATTGACCCACCTGGAACGATCTCGGCTTGGCTCGTGTGTTGTAGGCCCTTTGACCCTTCTCGTATGCCAGCCTCAGGTTCCTGGTCACCTTTTATCTTAGCAGCTTGAGCCTCACATCCTTCGGAGCTATCACAGTCTCCGAGTCAGCGGTCTCGCCCAAAGCTCGCAGTATCGGATAGGTTTCCGCATGTTGGACCATTTTCTGCCCGAAAACAACCCTGTATGGCTCTGCTCCAATCGCCCCATGCACCGCGCTGCGCAGTTCAAAAGCTGCCCTTGACACCTGCCTGTTCCAAGGCCTCTGGTCGTCCTCTTCAATGTATGACCGGATTATCGCCAATAGCGATCTGTTCACCCTCTCTGAGGCATTCGCTTGTGGGGAATACACCCCCGTCCGCACATGTCTCACGCCATAGCTATTCAGAAAGCTCGCAAACAGTTCCGATACGAACTGACGCCCATTGTCGGAATGGATAACCTCGGGTACTCCGAATACATGGAAGACATCCGCCTCAAGGTAACGAACCACCTCCTTCGCCGTGGCACTCCTTATGGGCTTCAGGAACAGAAACTTGGAGAAGTGATCCAGCACCACAAACACGTAACTGTTTCCGTCTCGAGATCGCGGATAAGGTCCGCAAAAATCCACTTACAGACGTTGAAACGCTCTGCCCGTCACTGTTCGTCCGCCCATGAGAGGTCGGCTTGTGGTGTTCGAGGCCTTACAGCGTTTACACACGTCGCAGTTTCCCACGAAGCTTTTGACCGAGGTCACCACTCCTGGCCAATAGTATCTGGCCCTCAAGCGCCTGAGCGTTTTGGCTATGCCTCCATGACTGGCTGCCGGTCCATCATGCATCTTCCTCAGCAGCGTCTCGCGAAGACCTTCCGGTACCCATATCTTCCAGAGGGCCTCCTCATCATCCTCTTCTCTCCTGAACCCGTCTCTCTTGTAAATTATACCGCGTATGACCTTCACGTCAGGCAGTCTCTCTGCATTGGAACTCGTGACTCTTACCTAGTCCCGATAGGTGTCTGATTTGAACTCGGCGTCCTCTAGCGAGATGTCCGTCGAAAAGCTTCTTCCGTCGATTTCGTCCATGTGCATTCTGCTGAGCGCGTCCGGCACCACATTCTGTGTGCCCTTGCGATGCACGATGTCAAAATCGTACGCTTGCAGCCTGAGACACCAGCGCGCCAGACGACCTGCCAGATTCTTTTGACCCATGAGCCATTTCAGGCTCATGTGGTCTGTGATGATAGTGAATGGAGTCCCGTCAATATAGGGACGAAACTTCTTCACACTGTTAACCGCAGCCAGACATTCCAACTCTGTAATTGTATAATTCCGCTGGGCCGCGTTCAACTTCTGCGAGATGTATGAAATAGGGCGCTCATTGCCTTCCTCGTCCAGCTGAAACAGCACTGCTCCTACGCCCGTGGTGGATGCGTCACATTGGACATAAAAACGTTTCCCGAAATCTGGATTCATGAGCACCTTTGGCGATGTCAACTCTAGCTTGAGTTGTTCGAAAGCCTCTACGGCCTCGGCCGTCATCTCGAACTCCTTCTTCTTCTTCAGGCAGTCCGTAAGTGGCGCGGTCTTCGGTGGAAAGTTCGGGATGAATCTTCTGTACCACCCTGTCAAGCCCAAAAATCGTCGCAGCTGCTTGGTGGTACTCGGAACCGGAAAATCTAACATAGCCTGCACTTTGATTGGATCCGTCTTCACCTTTCCTTGGCCTACTATGAAACCTAAGTATTTTACCTCCTTTTGGCAGAGATGCGACTTTGGCAGATTGATGGTGAGCCCTGCCTTCGATAGACACTCCGCAACCTCCGCGAGATGTTGCAGATGCATCTCGAAGTCCGGCGAGCATATCAGCAAATCATCAATATACACAAAAACATTTTCTCGCAGCCTTGAGGGAATGACGCGATCCATTAGTCGGCAAAGTCGCTGACTGGCGTTACACAGCCCGAATGGCATCACTTTGAAGTGATACAGTGGACGCCCGGGAACTGTGAACGCCGTCTTCTCGCGTGCCGCCTTCGCTAACGGGATCTGCCAAAAGGCATCCTTCAGATCGATCCCCGTTATGAAGTACGTATCCTGTAGCCGACTAAGGATGCCCTCGACATGCTGGGTCGGGTAAGCGTCATTCTTCGTGTATTCGTTCAACTTCCGCATATCTACACAAAGTCGGTTCTTTCCGAGTTTTTGGACAAGCACTATAGGCAAACTCCAAGCACTATCGCTTTCGTCTATTACTCCGAGCTCCAGCATTCGGTCTATTTCCTGATAGGCCAGTTTCTGCTTTACCGGAGACATCGGGTAATAGCGTTTCTTGATAGGTGTGGTCTCGTCACGTACCTCGATAGTGTGCTCCTTTAAGTGGGTTTTCCCCAATCCCAACTCTGCCGATGACGGAAATAATGACTTTACCCGCTGCAATTCCATCTTTTGTTTTGGGGTCAGTTCCACCATACCTGAACTATCAATGCCAATTTCCGCTATTTCCGACGTCCATAATCCAAATGCCTCCCAAAAATCTATCCCTAGGTATAATTCCTGCTTTAAGCTGGGCACCAGGTACACATCAAGACACTTTGACTTGCCACGCCAGCTTATCTTCAGCCTCACTTTTCCCACAACTGCCTGTCCCTTTCCGTCCGCTGTTCTAAGCTGCTCATCCATAGCAACGACGCCCTCCATGTGCAATCTTCCGATAGCGGGTCCTCCCAGACAGCTGACTGAAGCCCCGCTGTCTAACAGTCCGCGCATCCGAATGTCTCCGTCGACGTCATCGCCTTTCTCAGCCGCTTTCGTTCTTCGTCCTTCTTACGCAATGCCTTGTTCTTCTTCGCATTCCTCCCTACGGCTCCGGTACTCTCCGTCTTCTCGCTATGTCCCACAGTCCCAAATATCCTCTTTCTTGCTTCTCGGTACTGTTTCTTCCTTTCCTCCAATGTCTTGAATGGCGTCACCGCCGGTTTGCATTCCACCTTAGGTGCTGAGGTAACTGCCTTTAAAATGGACTTGACTGCTGCTGGGTCTCCGGGATCTTCTTTTCCTGGCGAGACGACCCGGTGCTTCCGCCAGGAAGACGGTTTTCCTCCCCGCACTTCTCGCACAGTACTAGCCTAGCACCTGTCTTATCGCATTTGTAACACCGCAGTTCGTGGAAGTGTGAGTCACATCCCTGTTCATCATATTTCCGCCTGGCCGCGTCTGATAGCCTTGCTGAGCTTTCCCTTGCATTCATCGCGCGTCCTCGTTTTTCCAGTGCCTCTACTGCTCGCCGATCCTCGTCCTTGCCGACCTCTTCCCGGACTAGGTCAATCTCATCGACGCCCCTTCTCGTCTCAAACTTTGGCTCATGATCCGCGAAATGTTTCTCTGCACGTCTGCACTCCGTTTTCAACTCCGCAAGCGTTGTTATGTGACAACCAAATACGATATTCTTCACCTTCGCCTTCAAGTTTTTGCGTATGAGACTCACCAAACTCCGTTCTGGAATCTGGGTCTTCATGGTCAACGCCATGCCCCTCACGCACGCGTAAAATTCGTCAAATGATTCGCTATGATCCTGCTTCCTTTCGTTCATCGCTTGACGAATTTCCTCGTCACAGTCCGACTTGCGGAACTGCTCAACGAGTGCCTCACGCAGGTGAGCAAAAGCATCTCCTTCCAGACCAGCGTGTCCCTCCATATACAGCCAAAACCACTCTTGGGCAGCTCCGCTCAACAGCAGGTGAAAGTTGGCATGTAGATCCTCAGACGAGACTGCGTGTTGCCTTTTTAGAGTCTCCACTCTAAACAGAAACCGCTCTATAGGGATTGACTTGGCACCACCGTCGTACTTCAACCCCCAGTCCCTGATGGTTTTGAACTTGTTCTTGTTACTAGCCGAGTAAGGATGTCTTTTCTGCGGAGATGGAGTAAAGAGCCGTCGGTCGGTGAGCTCCACCTGGTCCACTGTCTCTCTCTCTCCTTCTCCCCTTGTTTTTTCGCATCCCGCCGATGTGGAAAGAACGCCAGTTTCCGGGAGACCACAATTCGCATCTGCCCGAGAGCCCTCGCAAGGTTTCTAGACTTTCGAGACTCGTTCCCCCAGTGACTTGAGCTCCTTTCGCATCCCGTTCATGGCTTCAGCCGTTGTGCGATTAACTTCCGTCTGATATTGGAAGAGTAATGATTCGAACTTTTGTAAAAGCTCGCCCCCCACTTTATCTAGTATAGTCGCTTCCGGAGTAGCAACGTCCCCAACGACGATCATTCTTTGTCTCGAATTCCCTGAGCCCGATGCCCCTGGACTGACCTTGTTCGAGGATAACTGCTCCCGTCTTCCGACTCAATCTCCTCCACCGACTTCGAAGCATCCACTTGGCTTCTCGTCACCTCCCTTTTCTTCCTACCCTTTTTGGGCATAATCAAATTTTGTTAAATGCAACTCAAATGCCGTTTATCAACACTCTTGCGCAGTAATTTTATAAAAATTTGAGAATCGTTTTAATATGTCAATTCTTGCAATAAAATAGCCGCGCTTAATATGTGTGTGTGTGATGAACTTAGTTTAGGGTGACCCGTCTCGACTACTCTTCCCGTCGCGTTACGTTACCCCTCCCCAATCTCTGAAAACATCGTCTCCCCAGCACCAGTGTCCACAACCAGAAGGACTTGAACCCCCTCCTAATAGGCTGGACAAGAGGTCCTACTAGTGCGTGCCCCTGGGAGGCTACCTCATACGAACGCATTTTTACATAACCCATAGGTAGTAGCCGCCTCGCCCTCCTAGCGCCTACTCTACCAAAGGATCTACCTCTTAAAATCGAATAATACCCCGATAGTTAGTAGCCGATCCCCACTCAAGAACATAATAAGAAAATTTATATAACAGTGTTGACACATTTATAAGGCACAAACCACAGCCTAGTAAGCTGACAACATTGTTCACCCCTCTTTATCTACGCCCCTGTCCAAACGAGCGATGCATCATGGGATTGGTCAACTCGTTCTAACTTGGAATATGTGGAAGCCACTTACGCGGGCCCCAAGTTGGACGCCATTTTCTATTGTTACCCCCCGGTTGCCGCCTTCACATTCCCCCAGAGGGAAAAGCAGGGCACGATGATCCGCTGGGTACGCTTGCATTTTCGACTTAGCTCGCCGGATGGGGTGGGTGTTAAGATCATCATAGGTGTTAAAAGACCATATAGGTAAACCGCAGAAACAATAAGAAAAAAATCGTACCCCTTGCTGCCACAAACACAACCCCCTTACTCACCAAACCGCAACCATGATACCTCGTCGTCGTCGTCCCGGCAGTTCGCCTCCATACAATCGAGGCAGGTCCATCTGCCTTTACAACTCCCCCCTACCATTGCCCGCCATGGCCACCACTGGCTGGCCCCATAATCGATACCTGTCCTTATGTCCGTCTCTCCATCACCAGCAGGTCACCCCGACATCCCCCATTCACCACACACTACATCTTCATCTTTAGCAATTCATTGTTTATTTAGCAATAGCGCTTATATCTACGACAACATTAAATTTCATATTTACGGGTGTCATCGCACCTAATAGCTTATATTCCTAATGCACATTGTGCGGCATGCATCAGCCATGTTTTTATACAACTAAATCAACCTATGCTAAATTCTCTGATTCTTCAGTTACTACTACACCCGATTACTTTCATCAGTGCATTAACTCAACTTACATCCTTCCGCGTTTGAGAACGAATATGTACAAATTCAAATGTATGTATATACGTGTAGTGTAATATCGTGGTTAAGGAAAATGATATTTGATCTAAACCAATTTGGCTTAAACAAAAGCCTGAAGCGAAGGCATTTGAGCAGGGAATCATTTACCGACATTCAACAAACGAAATGAGATAACAAACAACTATCAGCACGAATAAGGGCGCGCGCCTCCATGATTAGCCCTTACGATGAAATGCTCCTACGATTCCATCCTCGAACGCCTTGCACTTAGCTCTTCACTTTGAATTAACGAAATACGTGACCGTCCACCTTTTGGACCTTTAATTGAACTAAATAACCTTGCGTTGATCCACGCACTCTTGCACAGGCGTGCACAACACTACGGCCGCATATTTCGTTCATCCATTCGTTTCAAGTGTCACCCAGGATATGAAAATGTGAAATGTACCAGTGTGAATTATATAAACATGCGAACGCACACAAATAGTAGTAGCAGTATAAATAAAGGGGAAACAGACAGGGATTGAGTGGGGCGACAACTGCGAGACACAATCTCTTGGCACCGACACCCAAGCAAACAAACAAAACCTCACCAGCTGATTATCCTAAGGCGCCTTTGGCAACTAGAAACGGGGTATATAGCGCTCATTGCGCTTTACTACTATGTTTCTATATCGAGCTCTTAGATAACAACAACAATAGTTAATCAGCAATATTTTCACTGTTGTACACGCTCTTTATTTTCTGTCGTTCATCCACTGCTTTGGCTATCCAGCTTCTTTGCGCTGGACATAAACACGTTTGTTGCTCTTGACGAATAGATTCGCGTTTGTCTTTTTCCTTCTCACAAAAATCACCCCCTTTGATCAGCGCACCGCCCCACTCCCTATGCACATATATGTGTTTGTTATTATGCTGCTCGGGCGAGTGGCCACTGTTCGCGAGTACTCCGTGCTGGGCGCTCAACTAAGCCTTTCTGCCTGCGCTAGCGTTTGCTGCTTGTAGCAAGTGTGTGTTCGAGCTGATTAGCAACGCATGGCCCCAGCAGGATTTGTGGTTTAAAACTAAATACCTGATTGTATATACTGCTCTCGTGTGCTGAGTTCTTGTTGTTGAATCGCTGTGACGATCGAACTGTTGTGCTGGCGCCTACTTTCTTTCCACGCTGCTCTGCTCCTTTATTTGGTGTTCGTCGATTCTTTCCTCGCGCTGGCTTGTGTACATGCGTATTCAACACCAAATAGCCGTAGAAATATTCCAAGCTTCTTAACGCTTCGATGCCTTGCCAGTGCGAGGCTGAAATTTTGTGACTCCTCTGCCGACCTTGCTGCTGAGACACTCTGCCTCGTGCTCTGATGTTTTACGCTGTATTTCGTCGACCTTTTACAGTATTTTCTTGTAAATTGCTATTCACGTAGGGCGATGGAATCAAATCTGTTGGAGGAGATGCCGTTCATGAGAATCTGCTTCCCTTTTCTAATTTTGAATGCAAATCTTACCTACTCTATTCTTCGCCGTGTGTTCTGCTTGGTGGTTGGAGTTGAAAAGGCCGGAAGTGGCAGAGTTAAGTTGGTCGCGGAAACCATTTGCCCTGAATTTGACAATCACGCGCAAGGTTGCATCGGACTTCAAAACTTTTTCTTTGACTGACCGTTAAGGTCGAAACACATCTTTCGCAACAATTTTTACCCTCTCGGTGTATTCCACGGGTGCATCCGCATTTGCTAGATAGTCAGCCTTTAAACATCGGACGCAAACTCCTGCAAAGTCTCATTCACTTTTTGGTAGCGGTTTTGCAACTCAATTTGATATATCTGTTTCCTATGCTCGCTTCCGTATCTCCTCTCGACAGCGGCCATCAATGCATCATAACTGCTCCGTTCGTACTCTGGAATAGTCTGTAAGATTTCAGCTGCAGGCCCTTTCAATGCCACGAACAGTGCAGCAACTTTATCTTCAGTATTCCAGTTGTTCACTGCTGACGGCTTCTCAAATTGAACCAGAAATACCCGGAAAGGAACAGAGCCGTCAAAAGATGGGCGATTTAGTTGCAGCTCCTGTATACGACCTCTTAAGCATCCGCCTCGATTTTTTCTTCCAACGGCATTATTTTTTCGTCCATGCGCGCTTCGAGTTGTGATGATATACGCGCCTCTTGTGTTTCGAGATGTAATGTTAGGCATGCCTCCTGTTCTTTCAGTTGTTTTTCCACCTTGGTTGTTATACGGGCGTCCAGCGACTCCAGTTGAGATGCCATAACGACATATATCTTCTTCCAGTTGAGATGTTATATTTGCCTTTTGTTCGTCCATCTTGGATGTTAAAAATTTTTCCTGTACTTCGAGCTGTGCTGACATTTCGGCTACTATTTCTGACGACATTTGCTTCAGCACTGCTTGCATCGCGCTAGTGTCTACATTTGCCAATGGATTCGTCTTTTTTTCTTCTCCTTCATTTTAGTCCCCGACTCTTCCACAACAGGACTAAAAGTGTGTTCATCGATGTCGATTTCTTCCGATTCCATAAACTCTCGTAGTCGTGCCTAAAGTTCGGATTTATTGTCGGTTGTGTTCAATCTACGGCTCTCCAACTTCTTCTTCAGCTGCTGGATCTTCAATTCACTCATCTTTGCCATGTCTTCTTTGTGCTCTGCAACTCTGGAATTTATTCAACAATTCCTCTTCTGGCACCAATTTTAACGACTTTAGGCAAATCCAGGTTATTATGCACCTTCTGCTAACGTTCGTTTCGCTGAACTGTCGAATAAATAACTCCAATATTCATTATTTCAATATGGTCTTTATTTAGACTACTTTAGGAGTAGTACAATTATATTTCAATATCACGTACTTCACAAAAGCGTGTTTAAATCAAACTGATTACTGATTCCTCAGCTTACGCTGCGTTTATGCTCTCGGTTTTCTTGTTCACCCATTTCTTCTAAGGTCTAGTCATTTCGCGAAAATGTGTCCGAGAACAATTGTATCTCATGTTTGGTTACCAGCTATATACATATATATTTGTAGTTTTAATGCTTTTCTACTAGCCATATGCATGTGTATATGTATCAACTTCTGCTCTTAGCTGATGACTACAGCTGTATTTCGTTGCTACCGAGTACAATTAAAACACTAGCTAGCTTACTGAATTGCATGGAAAGCAGCAATAAAAATTTGTCGAGTTGAGTTGGCTAAGCGCTTTCAGTTGAAACCGCTTAGGTAATTGTCAACCTGATTGATAGTGTTGTATAGTGTTGCATATTCAAAAATAGGGCACTATTGTGAACGAGCGAATGAAATGAACATACAAATGTGCAGATAAACGTCAATAACAAAATAAAGTGAAACAAAATGGAGCAAACGTAAGTAAATATGCGCTAGAGTTTTTTATAAAAAAAATATTAAATTAGCAATTGTTTTATAGATTTCAGGAAAAAAAACGGAGAAAGTGGAGCCGGGAACAAACCGCAGGATTCTTGAGATGCTACCTTGCACGGAAGGAAGAGTTCCTGCATCCAAAAAAAAAGAGGTCTATCTTCTCAAATGTATTGGAAGATATGGTGTCCATTGGTATTGGGGTATGTTAGAAAACATATTTAACCATCATATAAATTACATGGCATATCAAATTAATAAACATTCGTTTTAGGATGCGGATATGACACCATTATGTTTGGAAGCGAAAATGCGTACGTTGCTTAACGCATACAAAGCAGCAAAAGACAACAACCGCAGAACTGGCGCTACTCCATGCTTTACTCCATATATGGAAATTATGGACGAGATATTTGGGAAAAGCCCAATAATTTCTAATACCCACACCGTCCACGTTGGCTGCAGGCCAGTTGAAAAACTGCAACTACCACTATCATCAACGTGTCAGTCGTCGGTAGTTTCACCATCGCCTCCCTCATCAACGTCAGCAGTACTGACAGTGTTGGTGCCATCGCCATCACCTTCTCCATCAGCAATACTATCACCAACACAAACAGCTTCACCAATAATGCCATCACCGATCATGCCATCATCAACGCAAACACCTCCACCAATTGCATCGCCATCGCCAGTGCCATCTGCGTCAGCTAATACATCATCACGCAAAAAGCGTTCCGCACGGGAGCTGTACTATGAAAAAAAATTTGAGCTGAAGAAAAAAATGGCAGAAGAAAAAGTGAAATCGCGAGACGAATCCCTGCAGTATTTCAAAGAATTGGTGAGGGAAAAATTTGAAAAGGATGCGCAGATGGAGCAGAGGAAATTGGAATTAATGGAAAAATGGGTGAATAAGTGAGACTATCTCGAAAACGATATGATATGTCTACATTGAACCTTCTAGGTCATTTTCTGCAATCCACCCGCTTTGTAAATTTTTACCATTATTTCTAATTTCGTTTATTTCATTTCTTTCGATTTGTATTCGAATTTATAAAGAGATTTGTGTGATAGGTTTGACACGACTTTGTTCCGAGTCAAAATCGGATATCGTAATAACATGTACAAACACGTAACAAAGTCGATATAAAGTTAAGCTCACGATCTTACGCAGAATTTGTATTCGAAATAAGCATCTTCAGTAAAATTTAAAAATGAGTCACTAAGAATTTTTAGATTATTTCTGAGTATACAGTTTTTTCAGCTGAGTTGAGTATATTCTTTTGAACTTATTCTCTTTATAGGGAAGAAATTGCTCCAGCTGAGTGGAAAAAAAGGTGTCAAAAAACAGTAGACTTTTTTTGCATTAGGACTAACAATTTGTCATACTTAAATTCAATAAATAAATACAAAACTGCAAACTCAGAAGAATTATAAAAAATCTTAGTAACAAATTTTAAATTTAACTGAGGATTCGTGTTTAGAATTCGAATTTTGAGTAAGATGCATGAGCTTTCGTTTATATCCATTGTTTGTACATGTTTTTATAAAAAAGTAAAATTAGGTGAAAACCGCAAAAGTCATCCGTTTAAAAAAAACTCTTAACTTTAAATTTTGCAATTTTTTGAAAACGTTTTTCAATGCTTGGTTTTGCAATTTTCACCTGTATTCGATTTTTCTCATATCGGCAAACAATTTTCAAATCAAACATTATTTATTAACTTTGAACTTTACTGAAAAATTGATTTTCAATAGGTCAGATGGGACTAATTAATAGTTAAGGAATATTAACTTGAATGGATTAACTTTAATAAATCTATATAAAATGTTTTAGAGTTCTGACTCTTTTTAATTTAGGGTGCGATATATACTGAAAATCGAATGATTGAAGATTTCAACTCAGTTAGTCTAAGGTTGTAAGACCTACACATAATCTTCGACACTTTACAGCCCCGCGCATCTCAGCACAGTGTGCCACAGACCCTTCTTCTTCCACTACTTTGGAACCATTTGAGCACCCTTGCGCCCACCGTCCACCTCTATTGTGGCCTTAACATCTCCCTTGAAGCGCAGACAGGGAATCAGGTAGTCTGTTCGTCTTGTGATTGATGACGCTATACTACTATGGCCGCATGGTCGGCGCTCAAGCTGCCCCGAGGCACCGAGCCTGGTTGGAATGTAAATGCTATGACAAAGAGAGGGTGATAAGCCCCACGTACACCCCAGCATTCTTTTACATGCATAAAAAGCCGTTGAGGCCTTCTCACACTCTCCTCACGTTGAGCTTCCATGACAGCTTAATGTCTAGGATGATTCCTAGATATTTTGTGCAAGGTTTCTATTGTAGGGTCACCCCTCCTAACTTAGGCCTGGTCCAATTTGGGACTTTGTACCTCTTTGTAAACAAGACCATATCCGTCTTATCCGCGTTGACTTTCAACCCGACATTTGATGTCCAGGTATGAATATCCCGAAGCGCCCGATCCATCAAAGAGCTAATCGTTGGAAGACACTTTCACTTATGACAATTCCAACGCCATCTGCGTTTGCCGTTAGGTTTACGAGTCCCTCATCGAATCGCATAAAGCACCTTGGTAATGAGGGAAATTTTCTGGCATCCCATTATACTTACAAGCATTGGTCGAAGGAAAATGAACGTGTTATCTTCAGATTTTTATAATAATTTATTCTTCAAAGTCAAAAGGTTATTTTAAATTAAATTGTGTTGCCTTAAATAAGTAAAAAGATTTTCCCTTCTATCTAAGTTGGAATTGGAATTCGACTCCTCTATTTCCTCTTCAATATCGAAGGAAACTGCATCGTCCATTTCATTTTCTTCAGCGTCACACAAATCGTCATGGGTGATGCAAATATTATGCAAAACACACGCACTGACAACGATGTTGGTAATCGTCTGCAAATCTGTTTGTTCCGTAAACTTCATAAGTCTTCGGAAACGTTCTTTAAAAAGTCCAAACGTATTTTCAACAACCATTCTCGTTGAAGAATGGATTTCGTTAAATTTTCGCTGACTTTGGGTCAAATTTCCGTAGTCTTTATATGGAGACACCAACCAATTCGTCGTCGGATAAGCCGAGTCCCCAATTATAAAATATGAACCTGCAAACATTTGTTCGTGTAGTCTGTCGGCATCGTTAAAGAGTTTGGATCTTCTCAAAACTCTGTAGTCATGAAGTGACCCAGGCTCGCCACAGGTTACATCAATAAACTTTTTATCGGCATCCACTACAGCTTGCAGCACTATACTATAGGTTCTTTTTTACGATTGAAGTACATTTCTTTTTGATCCTTCGGGCCTTTAATACCAATGTGCGTACAGTCTATAGCTCCAATAACACCAGGGATACGTTGTTTTTGGTAAAACTTTTCAGTCGTTTTTTGTAGCTCAATGCCTTCTGGCCACTTGATATATTCATCACTAATATATACCAAATAGCGAGAAACGCCTTGGACAACGGACCATGCGCTTGATGTGGCTACACCAAACAAATTGCCTAGTTGCCGAAATGTCACGCTGTTGCTAATATACCATATATACATGTAAATGGATTTCTTGGGTGTGATACGTGATCTTCCAACACCAGACTGGTCAGCAACAAAAGAAGATGTGGAATACCTCGCTAGAGAAATCAAATATTTGTTTAGTTTATAAATGTATTTACTAATTAAAAAAGTTTTTGTTATTACTGGTAAGATGCACCACTGTTTCACGCTTGAGTCTCATGTGCGCTTTGAAATCCATCCCCCTCATCGCATCAAGCGTGCCTTCGAAGTTGTTACACCTCTCATGCTGTTCATTTTCGCTTTCCGAATCTTCGGAGGATGAACTGGAGCTAGCATATACGGCCTCCAATATTTCGTTCACCACTTCGCATACATCATTTTGCTGGCCAATGGGCAGGGAAACAAACTAGACAATAAATAAACACTCTTTATTTAATATTTACAATTAAATACAAATATTTACCAATGAATCGACAGGATTCTCATTTTTTTCGTTTTTCTTTTAAAATTTTCACAAACGCAACATTTATTTTGACACCTGACACCAGTGCTGTGAAGCAACATAATAAAATTGTTTAGCTAGATGGAGCATTTTTTTAGAGCTCGCGTAAAAAAAAAAACCCCTTATATATGTGTATGTGAGATATTCTTCGTCGCATTTTATATGTACATGTACATAAGTGTAGCTTGCTTTGTTGTTGTGATTATTTTCTAACAGCGAAGTCAAAAATACTTACCCCTTTCCTCTTTTTTTCAGGGTCAAGTTTCTCATGAAACAGGGGCTATTCTAAAGCCCAAGACCTAATACACGTGTCTCATGCTTTATTTTATCGAATATGAGGTATCTAGGGGGAGCAACTCAATAAAACCCGTAATTCCGAGTGTTATCCGAACCGTGTTCATTAAGCCGTCCGTTATATACACCTTTTTTGCAAATTTTCAAAACAAATATATAAGGATGCAACAGTTTATTAAAAAAAAATTAATAACGTTAGGTATTTAATTAAAATTAAAAAAAAACTGTTTTGACTTCGCGAAGTTATCGACCTTCAAAAAACAAGAAAATGTCATTTTTGTCGTATTAAAAAATCTCCAGTTCTTTATAGGGAGCATCAAAAACGATTCTCACCCCATTAAAGACGTTATGTCGTCCTAGCATCCAGCCATATAATGTCTTTAAATCAGACCAACAGTTTATGAGACGTATGCGCGAAGTAGAGCACAATTCCGAATCGTCTTGTGATATGTTATAATAATAAAAAGTAACTATTTGATTTTTATTTTCGCGGGATAGCTAAGCTCACTTATTTTTACATATAATTGATGTGAACCAATTTCAAATTGGGCCATAAATCGCATATTTATAGCAATTTTAGTAAAGTTATATATATGTATATTTCATACGAATGCTAGCGTAGGTTTTATGTATCAAGTTCTGGATGGATATTTTGTACAGGGTGGATATGTTTAATGTAGCTATATAATTTTACCAAATTTGCTATAACTTTGCCATTTTTAACCGATTTGTTGATTGTTTGAAAAAATATTATTAAGCTTTAATATAACAGAAACATTTAAACCAAACACTTGATCCTTATTGATGCATTTTTTTTACTATACTATACTATACGAACCTTAATGAAGCTCAATTTTGTCTGCTTAAAAACACTATAAGGCGTGGTGTTAGGCGACATAAGATATTGTGGCGAATTTTAGCATCACTATAGGGCTGATTACATTCACGACGACGGTGTAGCCGCCACATCTGTCATATTTTTTACACATGTTCTTATGAGTGTCGTTATTTTCGGCGCGACAGAACAGCAGGACAATCACCAAAGCCGTTGTAGCCAGATTAAACCTAATTCTATTTTTGGGAAGCAACAGTGAGTGGCGTCCTTTTTGTTTTGTCAATAAAAACTAAAATAGAAGTAAATAACAGATAATAAAAGTTAAAATCATCCTTTTGGCCTTTTTTTAAACATAATTAATATTGTTTTTTCTATTTTATTCGCTACTGTTTTCTGTAATTTATATTGGTGGCTTCCGCTTTCAAAGTAATCTTGGGGTCTGTAGACGCCGTGCTGAATGTAATCAGCCTTATGTTGTTAGTAAATAAAGGCACAACAACAATAAAGCAAGCTTCCACTCTTGTGTACATGGACACATCAATTTAATCATCATGTACACACATACATGGAAGGCGACGAGAAGTTCAAGCACACACATAACCAGCAGCTCGAAGTGAAGAGGTATCTCACACACACACACATGTAGTCATCAGCCGAAGTTCTTACTCACACATACACACGCATATAACTAAAATTACCTAGCAGAAGATACAACAATTCTAGAAGGTGAAACGTGTGGACCTTTGGAGAAATATGCGGACGAGGCAACAGAGAGTATAAGAGCAGCTCAAGCTGAGGAATGACTAATCAGTTTTGATTTAAACACGCTATTGGTTGTGAAGTATAATTGGGAAGTACTACTCCCAAAGCAGGGGCATAGCCAGAAAATTGCCTTGGGGGGGTTCAAAAAAAAAAAAATTTTTTTTTCAGTTAAATAAATAAAAAAAAAATGTTGTCTTTAGCTTTAACATTAAAGTACGTGTATATAGAATATGATATGAAAAAGGTTACATTAAAAACCCAAGCGCATGCGTCGGCTTTTCTTTGCCATTTCATCTAAAACTTCATCAACGGTAACAATTTGATCACGGTTGATGCTTAGTGATGCACAGCCATTCAATCGATTTTCACTCATCGTGTTTCTCAAATAGTTTTTAATCAGTCTAAGAGTTGAAAAAGGTCTCTCGTTCGTTGCCGTTATTACTGGAAGCGTACACAAGTTTTTCAAAAACATGTGAACATTAGGAAAAGCCACAGAATCGCATTCCTGTAATATTAATCATAGATAAATTGATAAAAAAAAAACGAAGTACCTCCTTCAGGAATAAGTAGAATTCATGCTTTTTGGGCCTATGTATGAGATCTAACGTATACGTATATAAAATTCAAAAGAAAGAAACTGATCGCTTGGAAAAAAATTTTATTTAAAAAAGTCATATCTACACGGGAAAAAATCTAGTGTGTTTTTTACATTTTAAAATGTGAAAAACACATTATTTTTTCATTTATCAAATAATTTGAATTTTACATTTTTGAAATGTGTTTTGATATGAAAAAAAATGTGGATATTACATTATAATAATGTGTTCTCCACATGGAAAATAATGTCAAATTTGCATTATATTTCAAAATAGGAAATGTGTAGTTAAAAAAATGCTGTAAATTTAACATTATTTAAAGTGGAGAATAAAATTAAAGCACGAGAATTAGTATCGTTTAGTTCGGCAAACAAACAGAACCGTAAGCAATGTTTATATGTAGCTTGTCGCCATGACGTAAGGGCAGAAGAATCATTGGAGTTTTCATATTTGCCTTTTCATTCCGATCAATGTAATCACGGTTGAGGCAAACGAGCAAACGCCTGAATTGATTATACTCACGTATGCAATAAGATGGTTGATTTTAAATCAATGTCGATTATGTTCGTTTAAGCAACTTGGACCATTGAACACGATCATGTTGCCGAATGTAATCGAACGTTGTTGTGTTCGATTTTTGCTGTTCTCTGATATGTATGTAGATGGTCGTTTGGCAAATTTAAAAGGAAACTTCTTTATGAAATTATAGTTAAAGTTAACATGTACATTTGTATATTTAATAAATTGCAGAATTATTATGAAACAGAATATGATTAAAATATAAGTGTTCACTTCGTACATACATATGCTTGCATATTAAAAATTTAATATCACCAACAAAGTAAATACGTAGCACATTTATAAGGAAATTTATTAACATAGACATAAAAACATCAAATATTTGAATTGTAACGACCTAAAAAATCAAATGATCCTGTGGCAAGGGGTGGGGGCGGGTTTAAACCCCAAATCCCGCCCCTGTCCCAAAGTAATCTAAATAAAGACCACTTTGCAAAACTGAATATTGGAGTGATTTAGTCAACAGTTTAGCGATTCGAACGTTAGTAGGTTTCAAATAAACGGAATTTCCCAAAATTAGTTACAATGTTTAATGGGGTAAAACCCCATTTCGCAGTTCCATATAAAAACAGGGTATTTTCTGTGTAGTACGAAAAACCGGTTTTTTTTTTTTTGCAATTCGATAACTTAGCAAAATCTCAGGCCCAAGAGAATTTTCTTATTTTTATCTAGGCCTGGGCGTCAATTGTTTGTCAGTTTGCGTCGGAACAGATAGACGAACATGGCTAAATCAATTCAGATCATCAGCCTGATTATATCCGTATTTTTATCGGTGGGTCTATCTGTTTTCCTTTAAGAACTTACAATTTTGAGATTCGGAACAAGCTTAATGTAACAATTCATTTTCATGAAAGGTGTAAAAAGAATCCAAATAAAAAATATCTTTGAATTGGCTGAAAAATAAAATAACAAATAAAAAATATTTTTTATTTTTTGCCATTTCATCTAAAACTTCATCAACGGTAACAATTTGATCTCGGTTGATGCTTAGTGATGCATATTTTTTATTTGGATACCGAATCAAATAAAACATAAAATGTATATTTGATTCGGCTTAAGAATCATACGAGTATAACAAATAAAAAATATTTTTTATTTGGATGCAGAATCGAATAAAAAACAAGTAAGGAAGGCGGAACACAATTGGTGGGAATGAAACCAATTGTGTTTTGCGAGAAGAAATAAAAACACAATAATTAGTACTTGTACATAGAAATATGTATAGTAATTATAAAATGTCTTTATTTCGTCAATACGTATTAATAAAATATCACGATAATGGAATTTAGGAACTTACGTTTTTGTTTGTATGAAATACTCCAAAATCGAATAAGTTGGTGATTCGTTGGCAGGCAAACTAAATCAGAGACGACGGCAACTTCCAAATCGCTACCGAACCCCGAATTTTCTCTCTTAACGAAAGAAAATGCTGGATCAAGAGGACGATTGGAAGGAAGTTGGCCGTTGCTTGCTGACAAACGAAAAGATAGTTAAGTCGGAGGTGGCTACCCGGTAGGAAATTATTTAGGCCACCGGCCTAAACATGCCGGCCCCTTACCATGGGAAATATTAGAAATGCCAACACCAACCGGTTCAACGTTTGACTTGAAATTATGCAATGAACATTAAATTGAAAAAAAAAGAAAAAATTTACCATAAGAAGTTATGAAATGAATCTTTGCATAAATTAAAATTTACCAATTTGAAAATTTTAAAACAGCAAACTTGACTTACGAAACTAGTCAACTAAAATTTGCACATATTTACATAAGTATTCGAAATTTAAAATGACAATTTAAAATGACAAAAGATGAACGATGTTGCTGCTGCTATCCTGTCGTGGCAACAGAAATGACCAAACCGAATATGGTCGGTTGCAGAAGCAGGTTGCTCTCCTCAGCTTGATTAGGCTCTTTCCGCATATACGGTGTGCTGGTGTGAGGGGCGCTGTGATGATTGCGCGTTTGGACTGTCGGAAAGTATTTGATGCCGAGCCGCCCTGTCGCCAATTTTTCTGCGGAGTAGGACGAGATACTGAGCTTCTCAAACGTTGGTGGACTGGTGTGCGAAAGTCTTTACCTGTAAGGCTTCGTGGAATCGGCGATTGGCAAGTATTTGATGTCAAGTCGCGCGACCGCCTTTCGTGTTGGAGCAACGGGCGGAAAGTATTTTTATGCCGCGCCACTGCCTTCTATTGGAAGAACGCCTACTGCCTCACCTTGCTCCAATTCCTCTTCCTGAACCTATTGAGTAGAGTGGTGTGGTGTTTCTCACCACAATAATAACAACGTGCCGTGCTCGAACACGTTTCCATGCGATAGAATGGTGACAAACAGTTGGGGTAGTACTTGTGGATGAGTACCAACCGCAGCCTCTCCTCCGGTGACTTAACAGGATATTGCGGGCATAGCCTTATACCGTGGTGGCTGTGGCATAGACGGCATGGAATCGGGAAGGAATGCGAACCTTGCTCCGACCTGTTGCGTGCTGCGACAAAGAGAGACATTCTGCAATGAAAAAAAGTCGTTTTAATCGAGAACAAAATGAATTTGAAAGTAGTTGCGACGGGTGGGTGATGAGCATGGAGGCGAAGTATTTTGTAAACTAATTTCCGGATTCCTCCGATGGTAGTCGGACCAGTTTCACGATTGGTCTGGTGACTAGTCCTTTCTCGGTCCGAACTTTCACTACTAAGACGCGATTGTCCGAGCCGCGATGTATATCGACGACTCGGCCAAGTCGCCATTCGTTTGGAAGCACGTTTTCTTCACGGATCACGACGAGATCATCAGCTTTCATGTCCGGCTGCTGTCGCTTCCACTTAGTCCTCTTCTGCAGCGCCGTAAGGTATTCAATCTTCCATCGTTGACAGAATGAATAATGCAATGCTTTCATCTTTTGCCATCGGTTGATCACTGATGCTGGATTCTCGCTAACCTCAATCTCCGGGGGAGATAACAGAGGAGCGCCTATAAGAAAGTGTCCAGGAGTCAATGGTTATAAACTCGATGGGTTATTTGAAGCAGGACTTAGGGGTCTTGAGTTGAGACAAGCCTCAATTCTACATAAAAGTGTTGAAAAATCCTCAAACGTATATTTGAGTCCAAATGCTACTTTTCGAAAACGGGTTTTAAAGCTCTTCACGCCAGCTTCCCATAAGCCCTCCATATGAGGAGCTGTTGCGGGTATGAAATGCCAAGAAAGCTCTTCATAGAAGTACTTCAAAAGAAGTGCAGTACGAGAATCAGATAAAACAGCCTTAAATTCAGCGTTAAGAGATCTTGAGGCTCCAACGAAATTAGTTCCTTTGTCTGAATATATGTTTTAGGACATCTCCTACGCGAAATAAATCTAGAAAAGGCTGCTAGAAAGGTGGGAGTACTAAGGTCATTTGTGGGTTCTAGATGAATGACCTTCGTTGCGAAACAGACGAAAAGACATACGTACCTCTTTGTAATAACACAAGCTCTACCTCTATAGTTTTTTATTTCGAAAGGTCCTGCGAAATCAATGCCGGTGTTTGTGAAGGCCCTAGAGAAAGTCGTGCGTTCTGAAGGTAGGGATGCCATGATTTGAAATTGCGTTGGCTTTTTGTATATAGTTCATGCCTTGCAATTGTGAATGACTGACTTGATCATAACTTTGATCCGAGGGATCCAATATTGTGCTCGAATAAGTCGCAACATTAACTGCTGTTCTCCATGAAGTGATATTTCATGGATAAACTTCACTAACAAGCGTGAGTAATGGCAGTTATACGGCAGAAGGATTGGGTGCCGTTCTTTGTAACTGAGGTCTCGCGATACTCCGAGACGACCTCCGATTCTTAATACTCCGCTTGAGTCGATAAATGGGTTTAAGGTTAGAATTTCGCTTTTAGCGCTTATCGCAAGTCCAGATTTTAAATTCGAAACCTCCGCTGAAAAATGTTACTGGCAGAGGGCAATTATTTTCTGGGTTTTACCTCTTATTTCCTCCGGAAATATTGATTTTTGAGTGGGGTGGGTCCCTTGAATAAAACGAAAGACGTACGATAGAACTCGTAAAGCCCTTGGAAGCGAAGAAAAGCGTTGGAGTATATCCGACACTTCAACGACTTTCGTTGTGTGGGAGAGCACGCGCTTTCCCTCTTCGTCGGTTTTGAAGACCGACTCTTGTTTTGGCCATTCTGACTTGCCTTCTTTCAGCCAAGAAGGGCCCTGCCATAACAAAGAATTGTCAGTTAAATCCGGAGCTGTTACTCCACGGCTGGCTAAATCGGCTGGATACCAGTGGTGCTGCCCCACTTTGTCGATGATTTTGGTAACCCTGTGGGGCACGAAGGTTGACCAGGAGCATGGTGGTTTTCTCAGCCAAGCGAGCACGATAGTGGAGTCAGTGCAGAGATAAACCCGCAGGGATCGAAGATCGAGGTTAGTGACGACTGATTCCATCATTTCGGCCAAGAGTACTGCTCCACACAATTCCAAGTGCGGAAGAGATATTATTTTTACTGGAGCTATTCGAGTATTGGCTAACAGCAGATTTATGTTGACCTCCTCGCCTTCTTCCACGCGCATATAAATGGCTGCTGCGTAGGCCTTTTCCGAGGCGTCCCAAAACCCGTGGAGTTCGATTTTTTAGGATGAAGAGAACTTAATCCATCGTGGCATCCGGATGTTGTCAATTGCAGAATAATTCGTGGAGAATTTATGCCAACACTCCAAGGTGGTCGAAGACACTTGTTCATCCCAACCTGTTCCCTCTAACCAAACATTTTGCATCAACATTTTCGCTACTATAATTATTGGAGTCAGCCATCCGAGAGGATCGAATAGTTTCGCGATGGCCGACAGAATCTTGCGTTTTGTCATTTCTTGGCATTGATCGCGTCTGTAGCGGTGAAATAGAACTGGTCTGAACAGCCATTCCACCGGACGCCAAGGGCTTTAACGCTGCTTGCTGCTCGAAATGAAAAAAATCTTGGTTAAGCAAGTGGGCAACAAGAATGTTGCGCAAAACTTGCTTGCAATTGGCAGTCCACTTTCTAATTGGGAAGCCTTCCGAACTCAAAGCCCCGGAAATTCATCCCGCGCTTTGGTGGTGGATTTTAAGCCATGCCCACCTGCAAGGACGTCGTCGACGTACATATGTCGAGTTAAAATGGTGGAGGCGATCGGATGTGAGTCTTGAACATCGTCCGCCAATTGAAGCAATATTCTTATTGCTAGGTAGGGAGCGCAGTTTATGCCGAAAGTAACCGTATTTAATTGGAATTGACGGATGGGTTCATCTGTGGACTCACGAAAAAGAATCCTTTGAAATTTCCTCTGTTGAGGATGGACAAATATTTGACGATACATCTTCTCGATGTCGCTACTAAATACGAATTTAAACAGTCTCTATCTTAGAATCAAGATCGTAAGATCGCTTTGAAAGACCAGGAAGCAGGGTATCGTTCAAACTCACACCATTGTCCGAGGGACACGAAGCATTAAACACAACTCTCACCTTCGTATAAGTGCTTTCTGGCTTGCTTACCCCATGATGGGGTAAGTAGTAGGACTCGGGCGGATTTTCGGACAGGCTTGGTCAGATTTCAGATTTTGGCCTGACTGATCATATTCTTTAAGGACTCTCGTGTACTCCTCTCGTAAAGAAGGGTTTTTGGCTAGCCTACCTTCACAACGAAAATATTGCGAAAACGCAGTTTTACGTGAACACCCTAGGGAAATATCTGCTGGGAAATTTTTTCGAAAGGTTAGAGAGACCGCATATCTCCCCATCTCCGTTCGCGTCGTAGTTGTTTTGTAAATCTCCTCGCAGTATTCCTCATCGGCCGTACGGATCGCGTTCCTTGGGATATCTTCCAATTCCAAAATGCTGCCAGTTGTTGATCCAAAGAGATTTCATTGTAGAAAGAGACACAGGATGTCGCCTCTTTGTTGGGGTGCATCCGTCCCGTAAGTATCCATCCGAATACCGTTTCCTGGGCGAGAAGATTACTCGTCAAGTCCTTCCGAATACCCTCCAACATGATTTGCGGATAGACATCACCTCCAAGCACTAGATCAACTTGTTCGTTCGCGAAGAATCGGCTGTCCGCTAGATTAATTCCCGGGAAGTTTCGTTGCATAGCAGGGTCAATATCGACGGTTGGCAGATTGCCTGTCAATTGAGGTAATACTAAAGCCGTAGGGCTGATGGATACCATTGTGTCAAGGGGTGAGCCTATATGGATAGGGTAAGTTAGGGTGGAATGAACAGACACCGTATTGTTGATACCTGACACTGTAGGGTTCATTTTTTTAGCTGGAAGCCCGATACGTCGGCGAAGCCGTTCCGTAATAAATGAACACTCGGAGTCGGAGTCTGTTAAGACTCGGGCCGAGTATACGGTATCACTATATCGCAGGTGGATTTGAGCTGCTCCCAGTAGGATCCCTTTATGTGTATTCGAAAAACACGATTGGACTTGACTAGGAGAGTCACTGTTGGCCTGATTGCGACTATGTTCAGAAGTGGGCGTTTGAAAGTAGTTCCGGTACCACTCGATGTTGAGCTCGAAGAGTGCTGTTTGGACGAGAAGGTGGCCTGAACTGGATTCAAATGCAGGAGAGTGTGATGTCGCGCGTGGCAAGTTGAACAGTTGTAGGCGCTGTTGCATTTCGGCACACCATGTCCGGAAGATAAACAGTTCAGACACAAATTGTTCCTTCTCACATGCTTACTGCGATCAGACGGAGTCATCTTTCGGAATCGTGGTGAGCGTCACGACTACAGAGTTTGCATTTCGCATTTGATACGCTTGCCTGAAAAGTATTCAATTTTTTGCTGTTCCCCTCGTTATGTGACTTAGAAGGTTGAGATTTGGTCGGCTGTGAGCCTCGCAAATCAACAGTTAACAAATTCTGGAACCGACTTGTCAGAAACTTGTCCATGTCACTCCACTTTAGGATCTCGATTTTATCTTGAACCGATTGCTCCCACAACGAAAGCGTAGCTTCCGGAAGTTTTGTGGAGCAGAGGTACGAAATGATCGCTTCCCAATTTGATATGTCAACTTTGTGAATCTGGAGTGCCGAAATGCAATTATTTATTCCCCGCTGAGGCTGTTTGATTGCACTTCCAGATTCAGTTCCTACGTGGGGAGGTTGAAGAGGATCTTCAATTGGCTAGTATTCATTTATTTTCGCAACGATCGGTCAGGTTTTTCCACGCGGTTTCGAAAGCTTCATTTGTAATGGGACATTTGCTTACTATTTCTCTTGCTTCGCCCTCAGTTTTTTTTTTATTAAATGGCATAATTTTTCTACTGAGGCGAGCTCTTGATTCTTTATGTTAATGGCCGTGAATAAGTCACGGAATGTTGGCCATGACAAATAATCTCCCTTAAAAACTTCGGTCTCACAAGGCGGATGCCTAATATTGCGTTCCCTAACTGAGTCGTCGTTTGATTTTTCAGAGGTTTTATCTTTTTGCTTTGAAGCTAGGTCACCTATCACCTCTATGCACTTCATAAAAGTCGTGTACGCTAACTTATACTTTTTCCTCGCTGCAGTAGCATCTTTGGAAGATGTTGCAACATCTGACCCCTGAAACTCACTATAGCTGCGTTTTATTTTGTTCCACAGCTCTTTAGCCTCCTCCCTTTGGGTTTCGATGATGGATTGATTGGGGTTTTCGATTTCACGAAAGTCCGGCTCAGGATCTATCAAAGACTCAACCAATTGATTGAAACTTTCCATTATTTATTAATTTGTTGGATGAAAAAATTTACTTTGGATTATTAAAGACTTGGACGAAATCCGAAAAATGCACGTAGTGCTGCAGTGTTTTTATAATCCAAATTTACTAAAAATTGCGTAAAACTTAAGTAGCATACAGGTATCGTAAACTTTTTGCCGCTAAAAATTTCAAACTTGTTAACGAAATAGCACTGTGGCGCTCGAAACTCCCTTTTTATACTCAGTTGAGCAGAGCTCACAGAGTATATTAAGTTTGATTGGATAACGGTTGGTTGTACATATATAAAGGAATCGAGATAGATATAGACTTCCATATATCAAAATAATCAGGATTGAAAAAAAATTTGATTGAGCCATGTCCGTCCGTCCGTCCGTCCGTCCGTCCGTCCGTTAACACGATAACTTGAGTAAATTTTGAGCTATCTTGATGAAATTTGGTATGTAGATTCCTGGGCACTCATCTCAGATCGCTATTTAAAATGAACGATATCGGACTATAACCACGCCCACTTTTTCGATATCGAAAATTTCGAAAAACCGAAAAAATGCGATAATTCATTGCCAAAGGCAATTAAATCGATGAAACTTGGCAGATGGGTTGACGTTATGACGCAGAATAGAAAATTAGTAAGATTTTGGACAATGGGCGTGGCACCGCCCACTTTTACAAGAAGGTAATTTAAAAGTTTTGCAAGCTGTAATTTGGCAGTCGTTGAAGATATCATGATGAAATTTGGCAGGAACGCTGCTACTATTACTATATATGTGCTAAATAAAAATTAGCAAAATTGGATGAAGAACACGCCCACTTTTTAAAAAAAAAAAATTTTAAATTCAAATTTTAACAAAAAATTTAATATCTTTACTGTATATAAGTAAATTAAGTCAAAATTCAACTCCTGTAATGATATGATGCAACAAAATACAAAAATAAAAGAAAATTTCAAAATGGGCGTGGCTCCGCCCATTTTCATTTAGTTTGTCTAGAATACTTTTAATGCCATAAGTCGAACAAAAATTTACCAATCCTTCTCAAATTTGGTAGGTACATAGATTCTATGACGGTAACTGTTCTCTGTGAAAATGGCCGAAATCGGTGGAAGCCACGCCCAGTTTTTATACACAGTCCACCGTCTGTCCTTCCGCTCGGCTGTTAACACAATAACTTGAGCAAAAACCGATATATCTTTACTAAACTTAGCCCACCTACTTATCTGAACTCACTTTATCTCGGTATAAAAAATAGCCGAAATCCGACCATAACCACGCCCACTTTATCGATATCGAAAATTACGAAAAATGAAAAAAATGCCATAATTCTATACCAAATACGAAAAAAGGGATGAAACATGGTAACTGGATTGGTTTATTGACGCAAAATATAACTTTGGAAAAAATTTTGTAAAATGGGTGTGACACCTACCATATTAAGTAGAAGAAAATGAAAAAGTTCTACAAGGCAAAATCAACAGCCCTTGGAATCTTGGCAGGAATACTGTTAGTGGTATTGCATATATAAATAAATTAGCAGTACCCGACAGATGATTTTCTGGATCACCTGGTCCACATTTTGGTCGATATCGCGAGAACACCTTCACATATACATCTAAGGGCCACTCGCTTTTAAAACCCTCATTAATACCTTTAATTTGATATCCATATCGTACAAACACATTCTAGAGTCACCCCTGGCCCACCCTAATGGCGATATCTCGAAAAGGCGTCCACCTATAGACCTAATGCCCACTCCCTCTTAAAATGCTCAGTAACACCTTTCGTTTGATACCCATATCGTACAAACATTCTAGAGTCACCTCTGGCCCACCCTAATGGCGATATCTCGAAAAGGCGTCCACCTATAGACCTAATGTCCACTCCCTCTTAAAATGCTCAGTAACACCTTTCGTTTGATACCCATATCGTACAAACATTCTAGAGTCACCCCTGGCCCACCCTATTGGCAATGTCTCGAAAAGGCCACCTATAGACCTAATGCCCACTCCCTCTTAAAATGCTCAGTAACACATTTCGTTTGATACCCATATCGTACAAACATTCTAGAGTCCCCCTGGCCCACCCTAATGGCGATATCTCGAAAAGGCGTCCACCTATAGACCTAATGCCCACTCCCTCTTAAAATGCTCAGTCACACCTTTCGTTTGATACCCATATCGTACAAACATTCTAGAGTCACCCTTGGTCCACCTTTATGGCGATATCTCGAAAAGGCGTCCACCTATAGACCTAATGCCCACTCCCTCTTAAAATGCTCAGTAACACCTTTCGTTTGATACCCATATCGCACAAACATTATAGAGTCACCCCTGGCCCACACTAATGGCGATATCTCGAAAAGACGTCCACCTATAGACCTAATGCCCACTCCCTCTTAAAATGCTCAGTAAAACCTTTCGTTTGATACCCATATCGTACAAACACATTCTAGAGTCACCCCTGGCCCACCCTAATGACGATATCTCGAAAAGGCGTCCACTTATAGACCTAATGCCCACTCCCTCTTAAAATGCTCAGTAACACCTTTCGTTTGATACCCATATCGTACAAACATTCTAGAGTCACCCTTGGTCCACCTTTATGGCGATATATCGAAAAGGCGTCCACCTATAGAACTAAGGATTACTCCCTTTTAAGATACTCATTACCATCTTTCATTTGATACCCATATCATACAAACACATCCTAGAGTCACCCCTGGCCCACCCTAATGGCGACATTTCGAAAAGGCGTCCACCTATAGACCTATTGCCCACTCCCTCTTAAAATGCTCAGTAACACTTTTCGTTTTATACCCATATCGTACAAACATTCTAGAGTCACCCCTGGCCCACCCTAATGGCAATATCTCGAAAAGGCGTCCACCTATAGACCTAATGCCCACTCCCTCTTAAAATGCTCAGTAACACCTTTCATTTGATTCCCATATCGTACAAACACATTCTAGAGACACCCCTGGTCCACCTTTATGGCGATATCTCGAAACGGCGGCCACCTATGGACTAAGGATCACTCCTTTTCAAAATACTCATTAACAGCTTTCCTTTGATACCCATATCGTACAAACATATTCTAGAGTCACCCCTGGTCCACCTTTATGGCGATTTCTCGAAAAGGCGTTCACCTATAGAACTAAAGCCCATTCCCTTTTAAAATACTCATTACCACCTTTCATTTGATACCCATATCGTACAAACACATTCTAGAGTCACCCCTGGTCCACCTTAATGGCGATATCTCGAAAGGGCGTCCACTGATAGACCTAAGGCCCACTCCCTCTTAAAATGCTCAGTAACACCTTTCATTTGATACCCATATCGTACAAACAAATTCTAGAGTCAGCCCTGGTCCACCTTTATGGCGATATTCCTAAATGGCGTCCATCCATAGAACTATGGCCTACTCTCTCTTAAAATACTCTTTAATACCTTCCATTTGATACACATGTCATACAACCACATTCCAAGGTTACCCTAGGTTCATTTTCCTACATGGTGATTTTCCTTATTTTGTCTCCATAGCTCTCAACTGAGTATGTAATGTTCGGTTACACCCGAACTTAGCCTTCCTTACTTGTTCTTTTTGTAAATGGGATGAGTTTGAAAGAAACTATAATTTTCAGTAAGAACACCAACCAAAATCCCGAAATAATTCACCAAAATCTAGAAATATTAGTATAATACAATTAAATAAATGAGGAAAAAAATGAAAAATTCGAAATTTAGGTACAAAAAATTTATTTATTGTAGAGTTCTTATTATTATACTCAGTTGAGCAGAGCTCACAGAGTATATTAAGTTTGATTGGATAACGGTTGGTTGTACATATATAAAGGAATAGAGATAGATATAGACTTCCATATATCAAAATAATCAGGATCGAAAAAAATTTGATTGAGCCATGTCCGTCCGTCCGTCCGTCCGTTAACACGATAACTTGAGTAAATTTTGAGGTATCTTGATGAAATTTGGTATGTAGGTTCCTGAGCACTCATCTCAGATCGCTATTTAAAATGAACGATATCGGACTATAACCACGCCCACTTTTTCGATATCGAAAAATTCGAAAAACCGAAAAAGTGCGATAATTCATTACAAAAGACAGCTAAAGCGACGAAACTTGGTAGATGAGTTGAACTTATGACGCAGAATAGAAAATTAGTAAAATTTTGGACAATGGGCGTGGCACCGCCCACTTTTAAAAGAAGGTAATTTAAAAGTTTTGCAAGCTGTAATTTGCCAGTCGTTGAAGATATCATGATGAAATTTAGCAGGAACGTTACTCCTATTACTATATGTACGCTTGATAAAAATTAGCAAAATCGGAGAAGGATCACGCCCACTTTTAAAAAAAAAATTTTTTTAAAGTAAAATTTTTACAAAAAATTTAATATCTTTACAGTATATAAGTAAATTATGTCAACATTCAACTCCAGTAATGATATGGTGCAACAAAATACAAAAATAAAAGAAAATTTCAAAATGGGCGTGGCTCCGCCCTTTTTCATTTAATTTGTCTAGGATACTTTTAACGCCATAAGTCGAACAAAAATTAACCAATCCTTTTGAAATTTGGTAGGGGCATAGATTTTATGACGCTAACTGTTTTCTGTGAAAATGGGCGAAATCGGTTGATGCCACGCCCAGTTTTTATACACATTCGTCCGTCTGTCCTTCCGCATGGCCGTTAACACGATAACTTGAGAAAAAATCGACATATCTTTAATGAACTTAGTTCACGTGCTTACTTGAACTCACTTTATCTTGGTATGAAAAATTAACGAAATCCGACTATGACCACGCCCACTTTTTCGATATCGAAAATTACGAAAAATGAAAAAAATGCCATAATTCTATACCAAATACGAAAAAAGGGATGAAACATGGTAAGGTAATTGGATTGTTTTATTGACGCGAAATATAACTTAAGAAAAAATTTTTTTAAAATGGTTGTGACACCTACCATATTAAGTAGAAGAAAATGAAAAAGTTCTGCAGGGCGAAAAAAAAAACCCTTAAAATTTTGGCAGGTATTACATATATAAATAAATTAGCGGTATCCAACAGATGATGTTCTGGGTCACCCTGGTCTACATTTTGATCGATATCTGGAAAACGCCTTCACACCACTCCCTTTTAAAACTCTCATTAATACCTTTAATTTGATACCTATATCGTACAAACTCATTCTAGAGTCACCCCTGGTCCACCTTTCTGGTGATATCTCGAAAAGGCGTCCACCTATAGAACTAAGCCCCACGCCCTTTTACAATACTCATTAACACCTTTCATTTGATACCCATATCGTACAAACATATTCTAAAGTCACCCCTGGTCCACCTTTATGGCGATATCTCGAAAAGGCGAACACCTATAGAACGAAGGCCCACTCCCTTTTAAAAATACTCATTAGCACCTTTCATTTGATACCCATATCGTACAAACAAAGTCTAGAGTCCCCCTGGTCCACCTTTATTGCGATACCTCGAAAAGGCGTCCACCTATAGAACTAAGGCCCACTCCCTTTTAAAATACTCATTAACTCCTTTCGTTTGATACCCATATTGCACAAACGAATTCTAGAGTCACCCCTGGCCCACCTTTATGGCGATATCTCGAAACGGCGTCCACTTATGGAACTAAGGATTACTCCCTTTTAAAATACTCATTAACACCTTTATTTTGATACTCATATTGTACAAACAAATTCTGGGGCCACCCCTGCTCCACCTTTATGGCGATATCTCGAAACGGCATCCACCTATGGAACTAAGGATTACTCCCTTTTAAAATACTCATTAACACCTTTCTTTTGATACCCATATTGTACAAACAAATTCTAGGGTCTCCCCTGGTCCACCTTTATGGCGATATCTCGAAAATACGACCACCTATACAACAACCACCACTCCCTTTTAAAACCCTCATTAATACCTTTAATTTGATACCCATATCGTACAAACACATTCTAGAGTCACCCCTGGTCCACCTTTATGGCGATATTTCGAAACGGCGTCCACCTATAGAACTAAGGCCCACTCCCTTTTAAAATACTCATTAACACCTTTCGTTTGATGCCCATATTGTACAAACAAATTCTAGGGTCACCCCTGGTCCACCTTTATGGCGATATCTCGAAATGGCGTCCACTTATACAACAACCACCACTCCCTTTCAAAACCCTCATTAATACCTTTAATTTGATACCCATATCGTACAAACACATTCTAGAGTCACCACTGGTCCACCTTTATGGCGATATTTCGAAACAGCGTCCACCTATAGAACTAAGGCCCACTCCCTTTTAAAATACTCACTAACACCTTTCGTTTGATACCCATATTGTACAAACAAATTCTAGGGCCACCCCTGGTCCACCTTTATGGCGATATCTCGAAAATACGACCACCTATACAACAACCACCACTCCCTTTTAAAACTCTCATTAACACTTTTCGTTTGATGCCTATATTGTACAAACAAATTCTAGGGTCACCCCTGGTCCACCTTTGTGGCGATATCTCGAAACAGCGTCCACCTATGGAACTAAGGATTACTCCCTTTTAAAATACTCATTAACACCTTTCATTTGATACCCATAACGTACAAACGCATTCTAGAGTCAACCCTGATCCACCTTTATGGCTATATCCCTAAATGGCGTCCACCTATAGAACTGTGGCCCACTCCCTCATAAAATACTCTTAATGCCTTTCATTTGATACACATGTCATACAAACACATTCCAGGGTTACCCTCGGTTCATTTTCCTACATGGTTATTTTCCCTTATGTTGCCACCATAGCTCTCAACTGAGTATGTAATGTTCGGTTACACCCGAACTTAACCTTCCTTACTTGTTTTTATTTAACTTTGTATTTTAGTTACTTTGAACTTTGTAATTTTAAAATATTTTATCCATATTTTAATTTTCAATATTGATTTTTCAATTCAAATTTCAATTCAAAAATTTTCATTATTGTGAAAATTTTAAAACAAAACAGACGCATACATTTAGGCGTATTGAAAAATATAGTTTAAAGTTTTTATAAATTAAAACGTGGTTTCAATCACCACACTGGCGATCCTGCCAGGAGCTTTGTGTCGCAATATTGAACGCTGATTTGTACGCATAATAAATTTTACAGCTTAATGCAATTAAGTATCAAACCAAGGAATTATTTCCAATCAACCAAAAAAAAGAAAGGACGAATTTAAAAATAATGTGAAATTGATGAGCGAAAGAATAAAAAAATCGGTAGAAACAACTTGATGAAACCCAAATCAAACGTCGAAAATTTGGCTAATTTAAAAAAAAATTAAATATTGAACGATTTGACGATTTTTCATAAATTCTAACCCAATTGCAATTTAACAGAAGTAGAAAGTGAAGAAGTAAATACATATGCAAGAGAATCCAATAACAACAACGATAAATAAAAATCTGACATAATCAAACCAATCAGATTGTAATGCAAATCAAGTCGCTGGAACTATTGGTTATTGATCTATAAACAGAGTGGTATCTGCTGGGTTTTCCTGTATTTGTCAGTTGGAAATATTTGTTTAGTATTGTGTGAAGCTGCATATTATATATATAAGTAGTGAGAGAAGGTAGACATCAATTTGCAATTCGTTCGCTACTTGCTTTCTAATTAAATTAACGCTACAAGTGACTAAATTGTTATTAATAAACTACTCAAAAAAAAAAAAACATAACCATCTACAAAAATTTTATATATTACAAGCATATACATAAAGAACTGGTAAAACAAACAGAGATCTCACCACAATGTCGGTTCATATAGACTAAATATCAGTCAAACATCAAATCAAATACGTAAATTTAAAAAATAATATTTAATATTGTCAGTGTCTGGGTGACAAAGTCAATCTGATAGCGTTGAGGTCCACAGACAGACAATTAAACAATAACGCTTCGGCGTGAGCGTAAAAAAAAAATAAAATAACAAAGTCTTTGCGGCAGGTGTGTCACCCAACGCTGCCTATTATCGGTGCTATTTGTGCTGCAACTCTACGACGTATTATTTTGAAGTCTGTTGGTGTGTAGAAACGCAGCGTGAGGAAAGTGGAACAAATAAACAAAAACACTTATCATTTGGTGCAGATGTAAAGCACTTGTATCAATTTATTTTTTATTTCTTCAACTTGTGGTTCAAATGCCGCTCGTTGATTGGTCCCATCCATTCATTACCATGAATCAGGAAAGGTGCCCATTTTTCCCAAAAGAGCCGATTTTAACAGGCCATCAGAAAAAGGGAACAACATATTTGATCGAATAATATTACTACAAATTCCCCATCCTCAACTAACTTTCGAATATCGAATTTCCATATTGTCATCTTCCTCACCTGCAGACAATTCATGTTACCGTCTTACTCATTTGCATACAATCTGACACAATTTTATTCATATCGAATTTCCTCATTTCCATATTGTCTTTTCATCTTCCTCATCTGCATACAATTTTACTTTCCCTCTTCCTCCCTAACGCATCTTCCGTATTATTTAACGAAATCATATGCCTTAAGCCGGAGTCATTGGTGCCGTATGTCGTATTGCTGTATCCGTATCCCTAACGTATTCAGCTGTTTATCGTTACGACGGTAAACCAAAACCCAATTGGTTGGCTACGATACGGTTACGACCTTAGCGGCACCAATAATCGATTGCATTGATTCTCATAAGATTGGTCGAATCAGCTGTTATAAGGTTACCGATACGGTTACCGATAAAGCACCAATGTCTCCAGCTTTATGCTGCGCGCACAACTTTTATAAACTCTGAGTTCGACTACCGCGTCGACTCCATGATATTTATTTATTTTTATATTTTTTCTGCTTTGGTGGTTGAAAATAAATCAAAAATCAATAAAAAGTTTCTTTTTATAAGCTACAGAGGAAGGCAGAAAATTTGAAAAAGAGCCCGATTCACCAGGCCATCATAAAAATTTGTAGGGTTACTGGTTAATATAAATTGCATTTCGCATCTCTAATGAATGCTGCTAAAGCGCCAAATACACGACACGAACATTTCCGCGAACATTCCCGTTATGTCATGTTTCTGCGACCTTTTCTGTCGTGTATGGTGGTGTTTGCCAGTTCGCGCAAATCTTCGCCAAAAATCAAAATATTTTAATTTTTGGCGAACATTTGCGCGAACTGTTCGTGCGTGTATGGCGAAATAGCTCATAATGGTAGTAATTTCTGAACGGAACAGACGTGCGCGGAAAAGTAAAATGGACAATAAAAAATGTCTGAGTGAATTTATTGAAATGTATAAATCTTTGCCATCATTGTGGCAAGTAAAAAGCAAAGATTTTTACGCTTAATTGCCACAGCGAGCAATATTGCTGCAGCACAATTGTTGTCCGTATTCATCGCTGTCTGAAAGAGAACTAATGTTCGGCCAAAAGTTCGTATGGTGTATGGCCAAAGCTGTGAACAAGATTGCGGAATGTTCGCGGAAATGTTCGTGTCGTGTATTTGGCGCTTAAGTAAAAAGTACTATACAAACCATAGAGGATAATAGAGCTATCTCCTTTGTACAATATATAAATATGTTTCCAAGTCCGTTAGTTATATATATGTCCCACGCATTAACTCACCACTCTCCACTCACTTCATTGAAACTCATACTTATAACTGCCTGTTAGGCCATAATTCGTTGTAAGCTATTGTGGCACAGCTGTATAGGCTAATGAATTGTTGTAGCTCTCATAGGTTCGAATCCCTCTCGAGTTAAATAAAATTTTTTTTTTTTTAGCTGAAATTAGAAAAATGCTGGATGCGCCAAAATAGCAAAATTTTGCCGATACGCGCGTTTTCTTACAATGCAATATCAAAGCAAAAATTTTTGCAAGAATATACTAATGTGAATTAAAAAGGCTATACAACTGTATACTTGATATATTATTTCAAACTACAGAAAAAAATCCACACTTAATAAATATAATTAACAAATATAATAAGCAAAATGACATCGACTTTTCGGCTTTTGCTTATCGAAAATTCATAACTCGATATTTTAATCCATCAAAAAAAAAAACACACAAAAAAAAGCTTTATTGAGGCTCGAACCTGAAGCATTTGCAGTTCCAAACAAGTGCAAAACACGTGCGCCAAACGTACTACAATTTCCCTGTGGTCTTATCTGCTACTTAGACCGCGTATACGTAGTTGCAACGCCGCAAGGCCATTTTCAACCCTCCATTTACCATTGAAATTAAGCTTTTTTTACCTTTTTTAAAATTTCTGAATTATTTTAATTAAATTCAAATTCATATTAAAACATAAAACATGCAAATATGTTACTACACATAATAAAATTTAAATATAATTAATCCTACTAAATACCTATATTCCCACAAAGAAATCATCTTAAGAGAAAATGAACACCAGTTGAAACAGTTGACAGAGAATTTTCTGCTGTTAACAGGTTAACATTGAAATTGGATCGTGTGTGGTGAAGTGAAAGAAGTGTGCACATCCAAAAAAGTTGCAATCTAGCAAAAACTCCTTCTCATTGTGTATAAATTCTCTGTCAGAGCGTATACAAAAACTACAATAGAGGCAGCAATCATTAAACAAATATCAGCCGAAAGAGCTGGAAGCAGCAGCAACAGCAACAACTACAAACACAACACCATCAAAAGCCATTGCATAAATATCAATTATGACAACAAAATAAATATTCGCAAGTATTTGAATAATAATATCATCTTTTATGTATGTATGTATATTAAAATATAAATATATTATTAATATTGTAAACTCCTTTTTTATAGAATTACTAGTTTATTTTACTGTTTTGTTAGTGAACTCTCTTTTTATTTAATGCAAAAGGTTTCGTTCACCACAACATAATACACTTTCTATAATAATAATTTAAATGATCCATTTATAAATATACCAAATGACACTTTATAACAAAATATTACAAACCAGTATGATAATTATAATCAAAATGAAATTTCAGCAACTTCGTAAAATTTCCACAATTTTGGACTAGTTGTCCAGAAGCGTGGTTTATACATGCTAAAACACAATTTAGTACCAAAAATATAACACAAGAGAACACAAAATACGAACATATTATAACAGCACTTCCACAAGAAGTAATAGTAACAATTTTAGATTTTATCCAAAATCCTCCCCTCACTAACAAGTTTAGTGAACTTAAAAAAGTTTTGATAGAAAGACATCCACTTAGTGAAAATTCAAAACTAGACAAAATTTTAAGTGACTCAGAAATGGGTGATCGAAAGCCCTCTGAATTTTATCGGTCATTAATTTTGTTAGCGGTTTCAAATTTTAGTGAAAATATTTTAAAGAAAATTTGGTTGAGAAAACTTCCCAAAAATTTAAATATCATTTTGGCTAGCTCAAGTTGTGATAATATTAATGAGTTAACAAAATTAGCAGATAACATTTTTGAAGTTATGAATAAAAACGAAGTTTTCTCAGTAACTACAAATTCAGATACAAAAGTTAAAAATTGTTGAAAATTTAGTTAAAACCACTTCTTTAATGTGTGAAAGTTTTCAGAAACTTTCTTTGGAGTTAGCAGAAATTAAAACAGAAGTGTATCGGAATCAATCTAGGTCGCGTTCTAATTCTAGGAATAATTTTAGAAATTCTTTTAGGCATCGTTCTAACTCGCGTAATAATCCAAATTGGTTGTGTAGATTCCATTACAATTATGGAAGTAATGCCAGGAAGTGTGAACAACCGTGTTCGTATAACAAAAACAAAGATTCAACAAACTAAATTCTTCCGTTGTTGCAGCGACGAACAACGGAAATTTAGAATTTTCGACGCGTCGCTTATTTATTTTTGATAGAGAAAACAAACAAAATTTTTTAATTGATAGTGGAGCAGAAATTTCGGTATTACCCGCGTCTAAATTTCCTCATACGAAACGTTCAGACATAATTCTCACTGCAGCTAATGGCTCAACAGTTGCCACTTACGGGGAAAGGCTTTTAAACGTAAATTTAGGTTTAAGGCGTGAATTTCCCTTTACATTTTTGATTGCGGATATAGCCAAGCCAATAATTGGCGCTGATTTTCTTTGTAAATATGGTCTTCTTATAGACATTAAACATAAACGTTTAGTAGATCCATTAACCAATCTCTCAGTTAATACAGTATCCTACTTTTGTGATATTCCATTACCTAAATTATTTGTGGTTGACAATAAATTTACAAAATTATTAAGAAGAGTTTCCGTCACTTATTTCAGAGCCAGATTATACTAAACCTATTAAACATACAAAAGTACATCGACTTGTAACAGAAGATAGTCTTCCACTTTCTAAGCCCAGGCGCTTAGATCCGGTAAAATACAAAGTTGCGAAAACCGAGTTTGATTTCTTAGTTAAAACAGGAATTTGTCGGCCTTCGAATTCTTCAGTAGCATCACCACTTCACCTTGTAACTAAAAAAAAGTTGAATGATTGGCGTCCATGTGGTGATTTTAGAAGATTAAATATTGTAACTGTTCCCGATCGTTATCCCTTACCTCAAATTCAGGATTTTAATATGAATATTCGTAATAAAAATTTTTTTCAAAATTAGACTTAGTAAGAGCATATCACCAAATTGCTATGGCTGAGGAAGACATTTATAAAACGGCAATTACAACTCCTTTCGGTATGTTTGAGTTTATGCGAATGCCTTTCGGACTTAGAAATTCTGCACAAACTTTTCAACGATTCATAAATGAGGTAGTAGGTGACTTAGATTTTGTATATGTTTACATCGACGACTTACTTATTGCAAGTAAAGACGAAAAGCATTTAAAAGATTTACGTATCCTTTTTCAACGCCTTACAGAGTACGGTATAAACATTAAACCAAGTAATTGTACTTTTGGTGTAACAAATATAAATTTTTTAGGATATAACATTTCTGGAACAGGTATTCGACCTTCCGATGAAAAGGTATCAGCTATTCGCAATTTCGAACGTCCAAACTCAGTTAAGTAGGCACAGACATTTATTGGTATAGTAAATTATTATCATAGACACATTCCAAAACTAGCAGAATTTACAAACAAAATTTATGATCTAATTAACAAAGATGCTAAATTATCTTTAACAGTAGATGTGTAGAGTTATCTACTTGTAACAAATATACTTGTTATATTTTAAATTTATTCTTATTATATTATTTATTTTTTATTATCAAAAAATGAAAATATTTTAAGTCATCAAAAATATCTTTTAAAAAAATAAACTTTAAAATATATTAATCAAAATTAAATAGAAAATTATTATTTTCTATATTGGCGATTCTACCAACGGACCTAAATTTATATAAGTCTATATGTGATACAATTGCTGAATGTGGCGCTTTACGTATCGCAGAGCTACTGACCAATACAATACCAAAATAGAAGTGCAGCTAAACTATCTCTGGTTTCAGCAAATGTGCATACGATCTTGCCCCAAATTCACTTGAAGAACATACGATACTTTAAAGTTTAAACACGACGCTACGCATTCCCGTCAAGTATTGACATGCCAATAAGGATTGATTAATGAAACAATTGGATGAAGTATTAGAATTGGAACAGCTTCAAATTAGGCAAGATCAACAACAACAAATGCAATTACAACTGCATATGCAACAACATCAAACGTCAGCGATCTCAATACCTGATAGTGAAATTATGGATGCACAAACCCCAATTCTCTGTCTTTTTTTTTGTTAGTGACGCCGCACAGTGTTTCGTGTAGAAAAAGCTATCTGGACAAAAACAAAGTTCTTATTCCAAGAAAAGTGTAATGAGAAATGAAAGAAAACAAACAAAATAACGGGATTTTTGCTTTTTTTTGAGATTTTTGCTCATATATATTGAGTAATTGAAGTAAGAAGGCAGGAGTGGCCGTAAAATGCATTGATTAATTTGCAAAATTCTTGTTGAATATTAAGATTCATATTTCTTTTAAGTGAACACTTTTACATAATTTTTTTGATGGATTCTAAGCTCGAAGGTAAGTAAAATTTTTTAATAGTAATTCTTTCATAATTAGAGTATTTTTAATATATTTAACATTCCGTTATTAAGAAGAAAAGGTATTTTTTCCCTATATTTTTAACTTTAGGAACAAACAAGTAAGGAAGGTTAAGTTCGGGTGTAACCGAACATTACATACTCAGTTGAGAGCTATGGTGAAAACATAAGGGAAAATAACCATGTAGGAAAATGAACCGAGGGAAACCCTGGAATGTGTTTGTATGACATGTGTATCAAATGAAAGGCATTAAAGAGTATTTTATGAGGGAGTGGGCCATAGTTCTATAGGTGGACGCCATTTAGGGATATAGCCATAAAGGTGGATCAGGGTTGACTCTAGAATGCGTTTGTACGATATGGGTATCAAATTAAAGGTGTTAATGAGTATTTTAAAATGGAGTAATCCTTAGTCCCATAGGTGGACGCCATTTCGAGATATCGCCATAAAGGTGGACCAGGGGGACCCTAGAATTTGTTTGTACAATATGGGCATCAAACGAAAGGTGTTAATGAGTATTTTTAGTCTATAGGTGGACGCCGTTTCGAAATATCGCCATAAGGTGGACCAGGGGTGACTCTATAATGTGTTTGTACGATATGGGTATCAAATTAATGGTATTAATGAGGGTTTTAAAAGGGAGTGGTGGTTGTTGTATAGGTTGTCGCATTTTCGAAATATCGCCATAAAGGTGGACCAGGGGTGACTCTAGAATTCGTTTGTGCAATATGGGTATCAAACGAAAGAAGTTAATGAGTATTTTAAAAGGGAGTGGGCCTTAGTTCTATAGGTGGACGCCTTTTCGAGTTATCGCAATAAAGGTGGACCAGGGGTGACTCTAGACTTTGTTAGTACGATATGGGTATCAAATGAAAGGTGTTAATGAGTATTTTTAAAAGGGAGTGGACCTTCGTTCTATAGGTGTTCGCCTTTTCGAGATATCGCCATAAAGGTGGACCAGGGGTGACTTTAGAATATGTTTGTACGATATGGTTATCAAATGAAAGGTGTTAATGAGTATTTTAAAAGGGAGTGGGCCTTAGTTCTATAGGTGGACGCCGTTCCGAATATCGCCAGAAAGGTGGACCAGGGGTGACTCTAGAATGTGTTTGTACGATATGGGTATCAAATTAAAGGTATTAATGAGGGTTTTAAAAGGGAGTGGTGGTTGTTGTATGGGTGGTCGCATTTTCGAAATATCGCCATAAAGGTGGACCAGGGGTGAATCTAGAATTTGTTTGTACAATATGGGTATCAAAAGAAAGGTGTTAATGAGTATTTTAAAAGGGAGTAATCCTTAGTTCCATAGGTGGACGCCGTTTCGAGATATCGCCATAAAGGTGGGCCAGGGGTGACTCTAGAATTCGTTTGTGCGATATGGGTATAAAACGAAAGGTGTTAATGAGTATTTTAAAAGGGAGTGGACCTTAGTTCTATAGGTGGACGCCTTTTCGAGATATCGCCATAAAGGTGGACCAGGGGTGACTCTAGAATGTGTTTGTACGATATGGGTATCAAATTAAAGGTATTAATGATGGTTTTAAAAGGGAGTGGTGGTTGTTGTATAGGTGGTCGCATTTTCGAAATATCGCCATAAAGGTGGACCAGGGGTAACTCTGGAATTTGTTTGTACAATATGGGTATCAAAAGAAAGGTGTTAATGAGTATTTTAAAAGGGAGTAATCCTTAGTTCCATAGGTGGACGCCGTTTCGAGATATCGCCATAAAGGTGGACCAGGGGTGACTCTAGAATGTGTTTGTACGATATGGGTATCCAATTAAAGGTATTAATGATGGTTTTAAAAGGGAGTGGTGGTTGTTGTATAGGTGGTCGCATTTTCGAAATATCGCCATAAAGGTGGACCAGGGGTGACTCTAGAATGTGTTTGTACGATATGGGTATCAAATTAAAGGTATTAATGATGGTTTTAAAAGGGAGTGGTGGTTGTTGTATAGGTGGTCGCATTTTCGAAATATCGCCATAAAGGTGGACCAGGGGTAACTCTGGAATTTGTTTCTACAATATGGGTATCAAAAGAAAGGTGTTATTGAGTATTTTAAAAGGGAGTAATCCTTAGTTCCATAGGTGGACACCGTTTCGAGATATCGCCATAAAGGTGGACCAGGGGTGACTCTAGAATTCGTTTGTGCAATATGGGTATCAAACGAAAGGTGTTAATGAGTATTTTAAAAGGGAGTGGACCTTAGTTCTATAGGTGGACGCCTTTTCGAGATATCGCCATAAAGGTGTACCAGGGGTGACTCTAGAATGAGTTTGTGCGATATGGGTATCAAATTAAACGTATTAATGAGAGTTTTAAAGGAGAGTGGTGGTAGTTGTATATGTGAAGGCGTTTTCCAGATATCGACCAAAATGTGGACCAGGGTGACCCAGAACATCATCTGTTGGATACCGCTAATTTATTTACATATGTAATACCTGCCAAGATTTTAAGGGTTTTTTATTTCGCCCTGCAGAACTTTTTCATTTTCTTCTACTTAATATGGTAGGTGTCACAACCATTTTATAAAGTTTTTTCTAAAGTTATATTTCGCTTCAATAAAACAATCCAATTATCTTACCATGTTTCATCCCTTTTTCGTATTTGGAATTATGGCATTTTTTTCATTTTTCGTAATTTTCGATATCGAAAAAGTGGGCGTGGTCATAGTCGGATTTCGTTCATTTTTCATACCAAGATAAAGTGAGTTCAAGTAAGCACGTGAACTAAGTTCATTAAAGATACGTTGATTTTTGTTAAAAGTATCCTAGACAAATTAAATGAAAAAGGGCGGAGCCACGCCCATTTTGAAATTTTCTTTTATTTTTGTATTTTGTTGCACTATATCATTACCGGAGTTGAATGTTGACATAATTTACTTATATACTGTAAAGATATTAAATTTTTTGTTAAAATTTAACTTTAAAAAAATTTTTTTTTAAAGTGGGCGTGGTCCTTCTCCGATTTTGCTAATTTTTATTAAGCGTACATATAGTAATAGAAGTAACGTTCCTGCCAAATTTCATCATGATACCTTCAACGACTGCCAAATTACAGCTTGCAAAATTTTAAATTACCTTCTTTTAATAGTGGGCGGTGCCACGCCCATTGTCCAAAATTTTACTAATTTTCTATTCTGCGTCATAAGTTCAACTCATCTAACAAGTTTCGTCGCTTTATCTGTCTTTTGTAATGAATTATCGCAATTTTTCGGTTTTTCGAAATTTTCGATATCGAAAAAGTGGGCGTGGTTATAGTCCGATATCGTTCATTTTAAATAGAGATCTGAGATGAGTGCTCAGGAACCTACATACCAAATTTCATCAAGATACCTCAAAATTTACTCAAGTTATTGTGTTAACGGACGGACGGACATGGCTCAATCAAATTTTTTTTCGATCCTGTGAGCTCTGCTCAACTGAGTATAAAAAGTTACATACATCCGCGGACATCCGGGCTTAATTTTACATATGTTATAGTCTCAAGTATTCCCTAATAGTCGAAAGAAAAAACCATTGCGAATTCTTTGCACATCTATTTTAAATTTTTTTTTTTTTTTTTTTAGATTTAGTTATCTCTACATATCAAATAGGATGTATGTACGTACCAGCTCCGACGAGATATTTGAACCTTTAAAGCTGATCTACAAACGGCAAAACCAATTCCCTGGTACAGGGAACAAACACGTAGCCATAAAACATACAAAAATAAACGCGCAAGGTCAACAAGAGCACACCAAAAGCAAAAAGGCGAAGATCATTGACTTCAACCTGCCACAACCTACCGCACCAGTCACCAAGGCATAAAAACAGGTACATACAATGGATTGATGAAGATAAACCAAAACCAGGTTTCGGCAATACCAAGGACGGCAACACTGCTCGTAGGTTTTTCTAAATTCTGAGACTAGTGCTGAGATTACGGGATTGGATGTAACGCTCATCAAAAGATTCGACAATCCCTTCGCGCATTAGCATCTGGGTACAATATAAATATCCAAAGATTTGAAAAATTTGCTGTCGAGACTAAAAAACTATACATAGATCTCTATCCATGGTTTAATATGCCTGTTACAGTTCATAAATTCTTAGTGCATAGTACTGAAATTATAAAATCAGCAATTTTACCTATTGGTCAACTTTCCGAGGAATCACAGGAAGCCCGTAACAAAGATTTGAGACTATTCAGGGATTATAACACACAAAAGCAGACGCGTGAAGCCACGAATAGAGATCTTATGAATATGTTGCTTATAACATCGGATCCTTTAGTTAACAGTTTTAGGGAGATACCTAAGAAAAAATTTAAAAGTCTGACTTCAGAAGTCTTAAATTTACTGTCCCCCGATAATGTTGAGGAGTCAATAAATACCCCAGTTGTTTCAAGCTTTCACAGTAGTGTTGCTATGTTCATGACTATTCCACAAGTGACTCATCCAATGAAAGTGATGATAGCGAATAATAACATAATTATAAAAGATAACCTACCCTATAACTTTTTGTTGGATCAGGTTTTATTCAATTTAAATCTATTGTCTTTTCTAATTTGTATGATACTTTACTTTTAAGTTTTTGTAATAAGTAATTTTGACATAATTAATTTAATTGTTTACATTGTTATTATTATTATTGTAATTCACTTTTACATTCTCACTGGTACTATAAAATAATTCTGTAAAAATTTTAGTGCCAGGATAAATACTCAAATAAATACAAAATATGTATGTACATATGTACAGTCACTCACATAAATAAGTAGACACCCCTTTTTGAATAATTCTTACAATTTTCGCTTTCGCAAATTTATTTTAACTAATTTCCCGTAAGAAAATTTGTCACGATCTATAACAAAAACTAAATTATATTTAAAAAATTTGACGAATTTTCATAAAAAATTTTAATATTTATTTCCGAATTTTTAGAATTTTTTAGAGTATTGAGATTTGTATTCCATTCAATTTAAGTACAATAAAGTAATATTCTTAAGTCCTTTAAATTTTTTTGGATCTATGTCACTTATTCACATGAGTTACTGTATATGAAATAAGCAAATGTATGCATATGAAGTAAAATTTTGGAAAAAAATAAAAAAAAGAACATATGGCTGAAAAAAATTACGTAGTTGTAATAAATGACTGCATATGAAACGGAAAATCTCATAAAATAATTTTGTCCAGCTAGCTTGTTCTACACGAAACACTGTGCCCCGGCGGTATTGGTACAAATCCTAATAACAATCAAAACCAATCGCAACCATAATGAAGAAAATGTGTAATATGAATACTAATACCAATATTGAATATTATTGTCCTTAATTTGTGTGCATAATGTAAGCTTCGGTCGTTAAGTACAGGCGCTCACTAATTTTAAAAGCATAAAAAAGCAAAAATAATTAAACGTTTTATGTCTAGCTTTTGTGATGTATGTATGTAATGAAGTTGCTATTATATTGAGATAAATAAGTCTCCTGACAATGAGAGTGATGATCGTGGGTGTATGTAAAATGATTACAAGTAATACTACCTTTCCCATTGTCATCCAAACTGACTCGTAATAATAAATGTTTAATCTGTTAAATACAACTTTATGTTAACTCAGATACAACGATAATATCTCAAGTTAAAAGAAAATGCTGCACATCTAAATGTGATGATAAAAAACGTTCCTTTCCTAAATCTTTTGTTAAACCATTATACAAACAAGACATCAAGTTATCTTATTTCAATACGTATTATTGATGACATCACTAAAAATATAAAATGTTATTAAATTTTTTTAAAAATTAAAGTAATATTAAGTATTTTTTAATTGTGTAAACTTTTTCTCCAGTACATAAATAAATACATTTATCAATTATGTATACAAGAACTTTCACAACAACAAATATTCTAACACAAAATACAAACAATAACCTCAGTTTCAATTCTAAAACACCAACAAAAATATACAGAGAAAAGAAATAACTTAAAATTTTTAAAATTAAACTAATTACTAGAATCAATTTTAAAAATCACAAGAGATTTCTTACAATAATTTTTATTGACATATTTTCCCAAATATCAATTCTTTCATATTGAAATTAAAATCATATTTAAAACTCAATATTAAAATCATTACCATGACACGAATAAATAACAATTTCATATCACCCTTAAACAAATAAAGGAATCAAGTTTTCATTCCATATCAACAACTTGGACATACATTATGCTGAGTACAATTATATATTGAATATATATTCTGCATAATACAAGTTTTTAATTTTTGAATGATTGTGCACACAAAGTTGCCATCTACTATCATTCAACCTCATTCTAAGTTCTTCAAACGTATCATTATAATTGACAATATTTCACAAACAGCTATTAAGATATTTTAAACCTTTAACAATATAGCAATAACAAAACCAAATATTAGTATACATATAAATATTAATACAATAAATAAATAATAACAACACTTACCACTCACTAGGGTAGGCACCTTGTCGTTGGTGTGAGGGCTTAGCCGAACTCCATAGCGCCCGACTATGAGGCGGAGCTGTTTAGGACTGACATCTACGCCGTTTCGCCTCATAGGAGGGCGGCGGGATGTCGGTGACCAAGAACTGCCAACCCCCTAATCCAGGGTGTTATGCGGACCGTGCCTATTGGACGATTTGCAGCCAGGGGATAAATTCGGCTGTATTCGAACGGAGCCTTCCCGATACCGGGCCATCTCGGGAAGTATTTATGGCCTTACCGCAGTAAGGGGCGCTGCTGTGCCGGACGGTTCTTTCCCCGTATATAATACTGGACCGCTGAGCCCGCCTTGTCGGGCAGGTGGTCGTACGACCAAGATGAACAACTCATTACCTGAATGTAATAAGGAGGATGTAAAGAGGAGGACTGAGTCGCAATCCAAGGACGACAAATACGAATTAAGCGATGCGTCGGACTCGGGGAGCGAGAGTAGTGCTGATTCAATGAACTCCGTGTTGGAGAAGCACACAAATGAAAACGGAGTAGAAGAGTGGAGAAGGGTACGGAGCAGAGGAAGTAAAAGAGCTCTTTCGCAGTACCGTGCAGCACTAAGAATTGTACAACGCTTGGGAGCAGTGGTCGACCCAACAGAAGTGGAGATCGAGCGCTTGGAATGGGCCCATGAAGCGGTAGAAGTAGGTCGAAGGCAGTTCAAAAGGTGTGCTGCGAGAAACCCTCGGTTCTGCAACCGGTACGAGGAGGAAGAAGCGTCGAATGGCAGAATGAAGAGGCAACGTTCGGCAGAAGGCGACAAGCCTGCTTTCAAGAGGCAGAAAGGACCCAGTCCTAGAGCCGCGAGGCAGGGCAGTCGCATAGACAAGACAAGTAGGCCCAAAGCTGTAAGACAGATGGGTTCCAATAGCGAGGTAGCAACTACCTCGAAAGCTGCCAGTCAGAGGGAAGTTCCAACTACGGAAGTAGGAGATAAGCCAAAGGGAGATAACGCTAAGACTCCGGCTTTCTCGGAGGCGCTAAAGGGAGTTAACGCGAAGACTCCGGTGTTCTCGGAGGTTCCAAAGGGAGATAACACTAAGACTCCTGCTTTTCCCGAGAAGATGAGTGATGTGGCAAAGCAGTCACTGACTGTGGCGCTGGTTGATCGTAGCAGTCCGTTCGGACAAATGACTACTGAAAGGTGGAGATCTGTGGAAAGGGAGCTTATTAGCTTAATGCTTAAGATGATGCGGGAACAACCAAGTAAGCCCCTTCCAACCTTTGATTCGGGGGGATGGTATAATGGTGTGAAGATGATAGCGTGCGACAACATCGCGAGCTTGCGGTGGCTGGAGGAAGTCGTTCCAAACCTCCAAAGGCAAGGCACGAACGCGCGGTTTGAGGTGGTGGATAAAGCGCAAATCCCCACGGTACCAAAAGTTAAGGTATGGATACCATGCGTGATGAAGTCGGAGGATACACTACGACTTCTGCAGAATCAGAATCCGAACATACCGACACAGGATTGGAAGGTACTGACTGTATCTCGGCCTACCGAGGATGGTCAGTTCTACATCTTCCAAATAAACAAGCAGGCGGAGGATATTTTGTACACGCAGCTTGGCAAAATGTCCTTTGGCACTGGCAAAATTTACATGCGACTCAGGAAAAGAAGTCCCGAGGATAAAAATCCTAACACGCTGGAAGTGGGCGAAGTCGAAAAGGACCTCAGAAGCCTAAGGGAAAAAAGACAGGTGGAGGTCCCCGACGTCACCACGGACGTGCTAGAAGAGGACCAACCGCTAAATGGTGCTGTGACTCGCACAGAGGAACACACGGCACAACATTCACGAGGGGCTGAAGGGGGCCTCGAATACTCTAAACCAAAAGGGCAAGAGGAGGACGACGACGTCAAGACGAAGGTGCTGGAGGGGACAAACAGCCCAATGGTGCTGCGAGTCCTACAGATAAACCTCCAACACAGTAAAAGTGGCATCGAGCGAACTCCTCCTAACCCTTGAGGAGGGTTCGTTTGACGTGGCGCTGATCCAGGAGCCGTGGCTCTCATCGGGAGGAAAGGTTTCTGGACTTAGCGCGCGCGGGTTTGGCGTTTACTACGCACAAACGGAAGGACGGGTGCGAGCTGTAGTAATGGTAAGGAAACAGCTGCATTCATATATGCTGCCTAATTACACCACCGAGGATCTCGTAGCGGTGGCCGTTGAGCAAAAGAATAAGCAGGCATTTATCCTGGCGTCCTGCTACATGGCCCATGCTGCGGAGGTTCCACCGATGGAGTGCAAAAGGCTAGTACAGGAGGAAGGGCGCAAAGGGCGGTTGGTCATAGGCGCAGATGCAAATGCGCACCACAATGCGTGGGGAGGAGCAGATACGAACGAGAGAGGCGAATCTCTATTTTGTTACATCCTGCAAACCAATTTGCAGATAGCCAACAGGGGAAATGTTCCTACATACATTGGTCCAACATCCAGCAATGTTCTGGATATTACATTGAGCTCCGAGCGTGATATATCAAGGTATGATTGGATGGTTCTCGATAGACCATCCTTCTCCGACCATGCCTATATAAGCTTCAGCATCCCACTAAAGAGGGTAGAGAAGGGAGGAACCTTTAAAAACCCTAGGGCAACGAATTGGACTAAATTCCAGAAACATGTAGAAACGAAACTGGGACAACCCAAAGAGATTGCTAATGTAGAGGAACTGGAGGAGTCGAATGAATTCCTAACAAGGACGCTTATGACTGCGTATAACAAAGCTTGCCCTCTAAGAAGATTCAGAGGAAAAGCAAAGCCGCCATGGTGGAGCAATGAGCTGAGTCTTCTAAGAAGACAGGTAAAAGAAATGTTTAAACTCGCAAAGACCGCGGAAAGCGAAGCGTGTCGGGACGAGTACAGGGATCTACTGAGGATCTACAAGCGTGAAATTACCAGGGCGAAGAGAAACTCATGGAAAAGTTTCTGTACGGACATAGAGTGCTCCAGTGAAACAGCACGGTTGAAAAAAGTCCTAGCAAAGGGAAACATAGTCCAGGGACTAATAAAGAAAGAGAACGGGGAATGGTCACGTGATAGTGAGGAATCCCTTGAGGTGCTTCTCGATACACATTTCCCATCGGGAGACGGTTTAGAAGAACCAGCAGACATCACTCACACTTCGATCACGGAGCTAGTGGTGCCGGGCTTGGTGACCGGTACCAAGATTGAGTGGGCAGTGAAGACGTTTTCTAAGTTTAAATCGCCGGGCCCAGATGGTATATTCCCGGCCATGCTACAAGTATCAAGTAGGGCGGTCGTGGAATGGCTTAAAATAATATTCGATGGGTGCATAAGACTGAATCATGTACCGCACTCTTGGAGAACTGCTCGTGTAGCTTTTCTACCAAAGGCGGGGAAGATCGGTCACGTGTATCCCAAAGACTATAGACCCATTAGCTTAACATCATTTCTGCTCAAAACCTTTGAGAGGCTGATAGATGTGTACATAAAGTCCAACGTGGATGAAAAGCTGCTCTCCACAACACAGCATGCGTACACCAAAGGCAAGTCGGTAGACACCGCATTGCATAGGGTGGTAATAAGCATAGAGAAATCCCTGGAATATAAGGAGTATGCTCTAGGAGTCTTCTTGGACATTGCCGGGGCTTTCAATAATGTTGCAAAATGGGCGATTATGGATGGTCTTAATTACATTAAAGTACATCCTGCCTTAATCAGATGGATCGGCTGCATGTTAAATTGCAGAAAGATTACATCACAATGGGGATTGTACGAGGCCACGAAATCAGTGGACAGGGGCACGCCGCAGGGAGGGGTGCTATCACCTCTGCTGTGGACACTGGTCATCAACCAACTGCTCAGGCAATTCGACGAGGGACCCGTAAAACTTACGGCTTACGCAGACGACGTTGCAATTGTCATAAGTGGAAAATGCCTTCCAACGATTAGTTCTTTGATGGATCGGGCGCTTCGGGATATTCATACCTGGGCATCTAATGTCGGGCTGAAAGTCAATGCGGAGAAGACGGATATGGTCTTGTTTACAAAGAGGTACAAGGTCCCAAATTGGACCAGGCCTAAGTTAGGAGCGGTGACCTTACAGGAGAAACCTTGCACAAAATATCTAGGAATCATCCTAGACAGTAAGCTGTCATGGAAGCTCAACGTGGAGGAGAGGGTCAAGAAGGCCTCAACGGCACTCTATGCATGTAAAAGAATGTTGGGGTGTACGTGGGGCCTATCGCCCTCTCTTTCTCATTGGGTTTTTACAGCGATTGTAAGCCCTATTCTATACTATGGAGTTCTTGTTTGGTGGAAAGCCACACAAAAAATAACATACCTCAAAAAATTAGAGGGGGTATGCAGACTATCGATGCTTTGCATTACGAGAGCCCTGAAAACAACCCCGACGGCTGCACTGTATGCCATTCTGCACATTCCACCTGTAGACCTGGTAGCAAAGAACAAAGCGTTAACGACCGCAACTAGGCTCGATGCTTCGGGGCAGCTTGAGCGCCGACCATATGGCCATAGTAGTATAGCGTCCTCAGTCACAAGACGAACAGACTACATGATTCCCTACCTGCACTTTGAGGGAGATCTTAAGGCCACAATAGAGGTGGACGGTTGGCGCAAGGGTGCGCAAATGGCGGACGAGGCGATACATGTGTACACCGATGGTTCCAAAATAGTGGAAGGAGTAGGGTCTGCGGTATACTGCGCTGATCCGGAATTAAGCAGATCCTACAGGCTGCCGGATTACTGTAGCGTTTTCCAAGCGGAAATATTAGCCGTAACCAAAGCAGTAGAAACCCTGGAAGAGAATAGCTTAAGCTGCAACCGTGTTAACTTTTATATTGACAGTCAAGCAGCAATTAAGGCAATAATCTCGCATAGCACAGCATCTAAATGCGTGTTAGAGTGTAAGCAGTCTCTGGAGAGAATCGGGACAGGGAGAAGCATACATCTATATTGGGTCCCAGGGCATATGGGAATAGATGGGAATGAAAAAGCGGACGAATTAGCTAAAAAGGGCGCATCCCTTGAAGCTTGCTCCGTAGACGTCCCAATTAGATTGGGCGAGATTAAGCGAAGGCGAGAGGTGCACATGATCGACCAAGCAGAAAAGGCGTGGGTTCAAGCGCGGGGCTGTAAAGTGTCGAAGATTATGTGTAGGTCTTACAACCTTAGACTAACACAGTTGCTTCTATCATTAAAAAGAGAGGACTGTAGACTCATGACGGGTATTCTGACTGGACACTGCCTTCTGGCGTCACATGCCTTTAAATTAGCCTTGGTCAATGATAGCAGGTGTAGGAAGTGCGGGTTGGAGGAGGAAACGATCGGGCACGTTCTGTGCTCGTGCCCTGCACTTGCCAGGCTAAGACTCCAGCTATTAGGAGTGATACAGCTGTCAGATCTAGAAGCAGCAAGTGGCTTAAGTCCTAGGAAGCTTCTAGTATTTGCCAAAAGGACGGAGTTATTTTATAACATAGGTCCTGGTTTTTGATATGGTTTTTCAGTTTGGTCGTTAAAACAAACGTCTGGTAACACTACGGACTCAATCAGTCTATGTGAGGTCCTCATGGACCGGCCAGTTCAACCTACCTACCTACCATTTATAAAATAAAATGAGCTATTAAGTGCATCGAATCATTAAAAGATTGAGTACTTACATCAATACCAACGTAAACTTAACACAATTATATAAAAACTTTCTGACAATTAAAAACAAAAAAATTACAATATATTTACAACACAAAATTCAACATTTTTCAAACTACAACACAAAATTCTTACAGTAATCAATATACACTGTAAATTAACACTAAAAAAAATAAAACCGTTTAATAAATTTTTCGTTTCACTGGAGGGGGAGTATATGTAGAGTTATCTACTTGTAACAAATATACTTGTTATATTTTAAATTTATTCTTATTATATTATTTATTTTTTATTATCAAAAAATGAAAATATTTTAAGTCATCAAAAATATCTTTTAAAAAAATAAAGTTTAAATATATTAATCAAAATTAAATAGAAAATTATTATTTTCTATAGATGCATCTAACACAGCGAATTATACAACAAAATTACAATAGTAAAAGTGAACCCATTGCATTTTTTTCTAAAAAACTTTCTCCAACTGAAATTAAATATAGTGCTTTTGATAGGGAGTTATTGGCAATTTACTTAAATATAAAACATTTTAGATATCTTTTGTAAGGACGTCAATTTACAGTTTATACGGACCATAAACCCTTGACTACTGCTTTAAATTCAAAAACAGAACGAAGTCCTAGACAAGCGGGACACTTGGAATTTATAGCACAATTTACGGATGACATACAATACATTAAAGGAGAATCCAATGTTGTAGCAGATACGCTATCTAGAGCTTTTGAGGTTAATGCAATATATAATACAGGTTTGAATTTTAAAATTTTACAAACTGAAAAACAAAAAGATGACTTAACTCAACTTGTATCTGATTGTCAATATCTAAATTTAAAACTAATTAGTATTCCCATTTTAAATTTTAATATTTGATGTGAAATTTCAGGAGAAACTCCTAGGCCATTTGTACCGAGTAATTTGCGAAAGATAGTATTTGATATTTTACACAGAATAGCACATCCGGGTACAAGAGCTACACGACGGCTCATAGTTAAAAAATATTATTGGCCTAATATGAATAAGGATATTAATATTTGGTCAAAAGAGTGTCTTAATTGTCAAAAGTCTAAAGTTTGTCGTCATACAAAATCCCCTGTTGTCAAAATTCAAATTCCCAAGAATAGATTTGAACACATCCATTTAGATATAGTTGGACCATTACCTATTTGAAAAGGACATCGCTATATTTTAACGATTATTGAAAGATTTACCCGTTGGCCTGAGGCATATGCATTAAAGGATCTTTCAGCAAATAAGTTTTTTAGAGAATATATTTCTCGGTTTGGAGTTCCGTTAAAGATAACAACTGATCAAGGTAGCCAATTTACATCGAAATTGTTTTCAGAGTTAACTATATTACTTGGTAGTCACCAAATTACAACATCCGCATATCACCCTCAAGGAAATGGTATGGTTGAAAGGTTTCATAGACAATTAAAGACTACTATAATAGCTAGAGAGGACACAAATAATTGGTATGACGGGTTACCTGTCATATTACTTGGTTTGCGATCTATTTACAAAGAAGATACTTCGGCTACACCAGCATAAATGGTTTTCGGTCAGAATTTAAGTTTGCCAGGGGAACTTGTTGTGCCATCAGCTAAACATTTCTCATCAACTGAAATTTTAAGTAATTTACGTGAACACTTTCGAAATGTTAGATCAAATTTAAGTCATCATAAAGATTCTGATACTGCAATTTACGTTCCAAAAGATTTTTAATAATAAACATTCCTTACAACAACCATATGAAGGATCTTACGAAATTGTGTAAAAAGACCAAACATGTTTTAAACTTGAAATAGATAATAATATTAAAACTATTCCTATTGTTAGATTAAAACCTGCAATAATTGAAACAACAGACACAAACAACACCAAGAATTTACATAAAAAGAAAAGTTACGTTCAATTTGTTTAATGTTAATTTTCTTGAAGGGGAGTAATGTAGAATTCTTATTTAACTTTGTATTTTAGTTACTTTGAACTTTGCAATTTTAAAATGGTTTATCAATATTTTAATTTTCATTATTGATTTTTCAATTTTCAGAAATTTTCATTATTGTGAAAAATTTTAAATAAAACAGACGCATACATTTAGGCGTATTGAAAAATATAGTTTAATATTTTTTTAAATTAAAACGTGGTTTCAATCACCACATTTATTATTTCAAAAATGATCACAAATTATTTGAATAATGATTGCACACTTTATTTAAAATAAATACCAGTAAAAATGTATATTTAAACTTCCTTTTTGAGGTTTCGGGATTCGCAGTACTAGTTTCGGGATTTGCACTCCTATATCGAAGTTGCTCACCACCCACCACTATAATGCATGTAGATACGCAAATTCGCCTTGTTTTTTGTTTTCTTTTATTTCCTTTTTCTTGCACTTGTTTTTAATAATGCGATAGCAAATCGCTATTATTATAATTTTTATAAATTAAAACGCTTTTAATTATCGAAATAAACGCAGCGCGAGTGATTCGTATTCGTAAAAATATGTGATATGTGATAATTAGTTGAATTAAATTTATAGTGAATGAATTAAATTTATAGGAAATTCACAATTTGGACACTTGTTCACGTATTTATCAAGGAATTAATTTTAAAAAATATTAAAAGAATACACTGCACAATAGTTAAATTATCACTTTTTGTTTTGTTTATGTCCGTTCGGACGGACAGTTGGTGATTCGATGGCAGGCAAACTAAATCAGAGCCGAAGGCAACTTCGAAATCACCACCGAGCCCCGAATTTTCTCTCTTAACGAAAGAAAATGCAGGATCAAGAGGACGATTGGAAATTGGCCGTTGCTTGCTGACAAACGAAAAAATAGCTAAATCGAGGGTGGCTACCCGGTAGGAAATTAATTAGGCCACTGGCCTAAACAAAGGCTAAGTCGAGCTTTGGATACAAAATTGTCTTTTTCATGGATACATAATAATTATAGCTGCATTGGTTTCGTAGGGTTTCGTAGATGGTTTATAAGTGGTTTTTAATTCCATATCACATATGTTTGGGAAATATCGACTAAATTGTAGACCTAGGGTGATATTTTTTGGAACGATTTTTCTTCATCCTTTGTATGACATGGGTATAACATGATAGGTATTATGGAGTATTTTAAAAGGGACTGGGCCTTACTTCTATAGGTGGACGCTTTTTCGAGATATCGGCATAAAGGTGAACCAGGGGTGACTCTAGAATGTGGTTGTACGATATGGTTATCAAATGAAAGAAGTTAATTAGGTTTTTTGAAACGGAGTGAGCCTTAGTTCTATAATTGGAAGCCTTTTCGAGATATCGCCATAAACGTGGACTAGGAGCGAGCCGAAGAGTTTTCCAAGTATTGGAAAAGCAAGAAAAAAATGCAAAATTACTCGCGCACAAACGAATAAATTATTATTATAACAAAATTTTTTTTGTTTTTGTTAAACTCAGCGAAAATCACTTTTTGGTTATTTTTGTTTTGTTATAATTGAATATTGCACAATAAAAGGAAAAACTCACCCATATTTTTATTTGTCGGTGTATTTAATAGATGAATATGTAGGTAATGGTATGTATGTAAATATTCGGCATCTGTTGGCTTAAATTTTCCATGATATCAAAGCTCTATTTTTTCTTTCCTTTATTTGCATGGTAACCTGCTTGTTCGTAGAACGGCTACGAAGAACCATGAACACAATTGGCGTGAATGAAACCAATTGTGTTTTGCGAAAAGAAATAAAAACACAATAATTAGTGTTTATACATAGAAATATGTATAGTAATTATAAAATGTCTTTATTTCGTCAATACGTATTAATAAAATATCACAATAATGGAATTTAGAAACTTACGTTTTTGTTTGTATGAAATACTCCAAAATCGAACGCTGGATCAGTTGGTGATTCGTTGGCAGGCAAACTAAATAAGAGCCGAAGGCAACTTCTAAATCGCCACCTAACCCCGAATTTCCTCTTTTAACGAAAGGAAATGCAGGATCAAGAGGACTATTGGAAGTTGGCCGTTGCTTGCTGACAAACGAAAAAATAGTTAAGTCGAGGGTGGCTACCCGGTAGGAAATTAATTAGGCCACTGGCCTAAACAAAGGCTAAGTTTGAGCTTTGGATACAAAATTGTCTTTTTCATGGATACATAATAATTATAGCTGCGTTGGTTTCGTACGGTTTCGTAGATGGTTTATAAGTGGTTTTTAATTCCATATCACATATGTTTGGGAAATATCGACCAAATTGTAGATCTAGGGTGACATTTTTTGGAACGATTTTTCTTAATCCTTTGTCACATATCTTTTGTATGACATGGGTATTACATGATAGGTATTAAGGAGTATTTTAAAAGGGAGTGGGCCTTAGTTCTATAGGTGGACGCGTTTTCGAGATATCGCCATAAAGGTGGACCAGGGGTGACTCTAGAATGTGGTTGTACGATATGGGTATCAAATGAAAGGTGTTAATAAGTATTTTGAAAGGGGTGGGCCTTAGTTTAGTTCAAATTAAAGAAATTTATAGATACCATCATTTTATTTGTGTGTGTGTGAGAGGCAACGATGTTAAAGTAACGAGCAGTTTGAAGTTAGTTGAATATCGAATATTAACCTGTAAAGCTGCATTGTGTTTCAGCTAAATAAAATACTGTAACGAATTTAGTGCAATTCCCCTTATTTGCAACCTTCTGCTAACGTTCGAATCACTAAACTGTTGAATAAATAACTCCAATATTCAATAATGCAAAATGGCCTTTATTAAAGTACTTCAGAATAACACTACTATTGCTCGCCAGATAGCGTCTTAAATCAAACTGATTGTCGCGCCTCTACTGTTGCTACCTTTTATACTCTGTGGTTTCCTCCTTGCATAGTTCTAGGCTTTTCTATTCTAGAATTTACTAGTTAGGAGTAACCAAAGAGGTGAGTTATTACAGTGGCTACGAGAAAGGGATCAAATTGACCTGGAAAAATGCAACTCATGATGTGGAAAATTTCTACTAGCACAAATATGGCGACGATGGCGGTGATGGCTGCTATTTGTCTTCGCTGCTCGTCGGTGTGACTTGTAGAGTTGGAAAGTTGCTCGATCTGAGCTAAATATCGAGCACATATTTCGTTTCAGATTCAAATTAAATTGTTACTGTGACACATTAGATTGTGTTATTGGTACAGAGTACGCAAACAAACACAAAGGCGATTAATCAAAAGTATGTACAAAAGGAGCACATTTAATTGTGCAGATAAGCAGGCATTGTCAAGAATCGAAGTAGCAAATACGAAAAGGGAGCGCATTAAATTGGGCCTATAAGTATGTGTATACATATTAGGCCGGGTCGATTTGTGGGGAGGCAAAAATAGGGATCAAAATAACAAACTTTGCCGAAGGAACCATACCTCTAAAACGAATTCTGAAGTCCCCCCCCCCCTTTGGGTCGTATGGGCAAATTTTGAAAAATCCCACTTTGAAATGCCTATGTTTTTTTCTTTTTGGAGTTTATTTTTCTCTTTAGAAATTTATTTAGTCAGAACATATGTAAATGAAAAAATTAATTTAACTTAGTAATAGAAAGAAATTAAAAAAAATTATTAGAAATTAGCGTTTTTACAACCCCCTTTTAAAACCAAGGCATCACTGTGATGCATTTGCATGTCGTAAACATAGTTGTGTAGGTTTTTTATTCAACCGTTTTAAAAAATGAAGGTATCACTGTGACACAATTGCAGATCGTAAAATTGCTTGTGTTGTTTTTTTTAAGCCACCACAAGACACAGCAGGTAGAATTGAAATTGCCCCTACCCAAAAGTTCTACCGAAAGGGGGGGGACATCAGAATTCGTTTTAGGGGTATGGTTCCTTCGGCAAAGTTTCTTATTTTGATCCCTAGAATACGATTTTCATAGAGCAATGAGCGATTTTTAAATCGACCCGCCCTAATACATATATACAAATGTGGACATTAACGAGTTACATATAAACGATTATATTTCTGATTTCAAATCAGAGGGTGACGAATTCATTTTTGTCAGTGGATAACATATTGAAAGTGGTAAATTCAATTTTATCAACGCCACCAGCCGCTATAAAGGTGCTACAAAAGCGGCTACAAAACCCAATTAAGTATCGGGAACTTCCCACCGGTAGCAGGAGTACATTGAGAGTAACAAATTAAATTTTGCCAGCAGTATCAAGTGTCACAAACGTACAACAGCATACGCGATAGCAGTGATGGAAATTCGTCCATTTTTGTTTGACAATATCGATAAGGCACTTATACGGTGAGAATGGGAAAAGTGGTTCCGATCCTTCTCCCTATATCTTCAAGCCGAAGACATAGGTGATTTAGTGATAAAGAAAAACAAATTACTGCACTTGGGGACCCACAATTGCAAGAAGTAGTTTTTAACATTCCTGGAGCTTTAGTCGAGGGGGATAAGGAGGTAAACTCTTTCGAAGTACTGGTGGCCAAGCTTAATTATACTTCTAGCCAAAGAGCAACTCCAAGGTCAAAAGACACCTTTTTCGGAATTTATCCCCTATTGAGGGGAAAACTTTAACAAATATTTGCTACGACTTCGACATCAAGTGTCACAGTGTGACTTTGGTAAAACAGCCGCGGAAATAAATGAAATTTGCATTAAAGACAAAATAATAGACTCATGAGCTCCAGTCGATTTGAAGAAAAAACTTTTATAGAAGGAACAAAGCTTAAATGAGATAATAGAAACTTCTCAAATCTATGGCAAATATCCAAACAATCGGGGTCCATGTTTGCGAAGTCGGTCGATGAATCCGTGAGTCGGATTGCTACAAAAATGCGCGGAACAAAACAAAACAATGATGAGTGTGGCAGATGCGGCCAAAAAGGACATTTTAGTAGGTATTCGAAATGTCCGACGAAGTTTTCCAAATGGAACAAATGTGGTCTTATTGGACATTTTGCTAGAAAATGTAAGACCAAGAAACGTAAGAGCGGCCACGATCAAGATTCTGCCAATAAGAAGCGGATAAACTCATACAAATTTCGAAATGTGGAAACGAATGAAGACGAACGAGAGGTAAATTGTTTCAAAGTGGCTAATGACACATCTATAGACGAAAAGCTTGAATGTGGTATCGGAGGTTGCCCAATATCGATGATAATTGATTCAGGTACGCGTCTCAATTTGGTGAGCGAAAATGATTGGGGTATACTGCGTAGAAACGCGGCAGAGATATGGAATGAACCGGAAGATTATTCAACACACTTCAAGGCCTACGCGTCAAATAAAGTTTTGGATGTACTTCAAGTATTTGAAGCACCCATCACTGTAAAAGGCAAATTGGAGAAAATCGCTACATGCTACGTAATAAAGAATGGGTGCCAGTCTTTATTGGGACGCGACACAGCTATGCTGTTGGGAGTTTTGAAATTAGGTTTGGGGGTAAGTTGCGTTGAAATTGGACAACCTTTCCCGAAAATGCTGGGGCTAACAATCAAATTATCAATCGACCTTACCGTGAAACCGGTACAACAATCGATGCGTCGCATACCCGTAGCTTTGGAAGACAAAGTAGAGGAGAAAAATAACCAAATAATTGCCTTCGATATTATTGAGCCAGTATCAGGTCCGTCTTCGTGGATATCTCCAATAGTTATAGTATATGAAGAAGGAGGAGAGTTGTGCATAGATATGCGGCGAGCAAACGAAGCAGTGTTGTGCGAAAATCTACTTTGGACTAGGTAGGCAATTGAAAAGTAAAGTCCTCTCTCGGCGAACGAAAATCATACTCTACAAGTCACTTATCGTACCCGTCCTGCTATATGGGGCAGAAGCATGGACCATGACAACAGCAGATGAAGCGGCTTTGGGAATGTTCGAGAGAAAAGTTCTTCAAAAGATTTATGGACCTCTACGCGTTGGCGATGGCGAGCACCGAAGAAGATTTAATGATGAGCTGTACGAGCTATACGCAGACATCAACATAGTCCAGCGAATTATAACGCAGCGGCTGCGCTGGCTAGGCCATGTTATGCGAATGAAAGATGATGCTCCGGCCAAGAAAGTGTTTCTATCGGAACGCGCCTATGGAAGCAAAGGTAGAGGACGGCCCCCACTCCGTTGGAAGGACCAGGTGGAAAACGATTTAAACTCCCTTGGTGTGACCAATTGGCGCCGGTTGACGGAGCGACTGGCGCGCCTTGTTGGACGGCCATAACCGTTTAGACGGTTAAGCGCCAATTAAATAAGTAAGTAAGTAAGTTTTAACAACTTTTTCAAATTCCAACCAATCTCGGCCACCGTGGTGTGATGGTAGCGTGCTCCGCCTATCACTCCGTATGCCCTGGGTTCAACTCCCGGGCAAAGCAACATCAAAATTTTAGAAATAAGATTTTTCAATTAGAAGAAAATTTTTCTAAGCGGGGTCGCCCCTCGGCAGTGTCTGGCAAGCGCTCCGATTGTATTTCTGCCATGAAAAGCTCTCAGTGAAAACTCATCTGCCTTGCAGATGCCGTTCGGAGTCGGCATAAAACATGTTGGTCCCGTCCGGCCAATTTGTAGGGAAAAATCAAGAGGAGCACGACGCAAATTGGAAGAGAAGCTCGGCCTTAGATCTCTTCGGAGGTTATCGCGCCTTACATTTATTTTTTTTTTTTAACCAATCTCGTACTAATTTTCTAGAACCAACAATAATGGCTACACCAGAGCAAAAGAAATAGTTTATCGGGTCGTGGGCACCCTTATTCAGGGAAACTATAACGGTGACCCCTTAGCGCTAGAGTCCTTCGTAGATAAAATTGAACTAGTAGAAGGCTGTACAGATCTAGATCTTATGCCAACTTTTATTTCACTTGTTAAATCGAAGCTCGAAGGGAAAGCAAGAGAAGCAATTCCGACAAATATAACATCTATCCAAGAAATTAAAGATGCGCTTAAAAGTCGAATAAAGCCAGACAATTCAAAAGTCGTTGCAGGGAAAATAGCTTCACTAAAAGTTACAAACAATAATTTAACCGAGTTTGCTAAACGCGTAGAGGAATTATCTGATGCTTCAGAGGTCTGTAATTATCGAGGGCATATCAAAATCCAAAGAGCACGAGATGGCAGTCGAACAGTCAGTAAACGTTTGTAGGCTAAATACGCACTCAGACTTAGTCAAAGCAGTTCTGGCATCAACCTCTTTTAGTGACGCAAAAGACGTCGTAGCAAAAATGATAGTCGAACAAAACAATCAGGCTACAGAAAGACAGGTATTAGCTTTTCGATCAAGGTTTAACAATCAAAATAATTTTTGCAATAACAATAGCGGCAATAAATACTACAACAACAATAATAGATACAACAGCAATAGCAATTTCAATAGGTTCGATAACAATAACAATTTCAATAGGTACAACAACAATAATAACGGTAGATACAACAATAACAACCAAAATAGGCAACACAACAATTATAGACAAAATAACGACAATCGGGGCAATGGTAATTCGCGTAACACTAGCAACGGTCAAAATAGGGTAGAAAACAGAACCAATACTAACGCCGGAAGTTCAAATACGCGAAATAATGCAAACGTTCGCTCTTCAAACTTGGACGCCCCTCAGCAGCGAACACCGAGGGACGAGGAGATAAGCGAATAAATATTAAAAATGTTTTTTGTCTAAACCTAAATTACTCAGATTTTATCGGAATTTATATAACCGGATCTAACAAATTATGCACATTTCTACTAGATACACAAGCTGATATTTCTCTGATTAAAATTTCAAGCTTCAATAAGCAAATTCCAATTAATTCTGACGATATAGTTAATATCACTGGTGTAACATCAAACTCAGTTCCTACTTTGGGTAAAATAAACATAGACCTAAATTTTTCTAATAATCTAGTCGAACATAGCTTACATGTGGTAAACGATGACTTCAATATCCCATCAGACGGCATACTGGGAAAAGATTTTCTTCATTATAACAAATGTGTAATAAATTATTCAAATGGTAGCATCTCATTCTGGGCAAATAAAGAAAAAGTCATTATGCCAATCCTACACGGAACGGAAAGAGATATGTGTATTATACCACCAAGATGCGAAGTTTTTCGAATTTTTGACTTAGGTCACTCAACAACTCCACTTTTCGTTGAATCTCAAGAAATACAAAAAGGCGTTTTTACCGCAAGATGCATTACAAACTCCAATAACCCAGTCATAAAATTAATCAATACCACAAGTGATGTACAATTCGTACACAAACATTCTATTAAGACAGAATATCTATCAAACTATCACGTATATGTAATCGACAAAACAAAGTCAGATGAGAAGCGAATTAATGAAATAACTTCAAACTTAAAAAATCAAATTGCCAAAGATGCACCATCTGAACTTTTAGATTTATGCATACAGTATGCCGACATATTCGCGCTTCACAACGATAAGATGACGTTAAAGAATTTTTATGAGCAGAAATTACGGTTAACTGACAACGAACCAGTGTATATAAAGAATTATCGTCTACCCTATTCTCAGCGGAAAGAAATTAACAAACAAGTTACGAAATTGCTAGAAAATGAATTAATAGAAGAAAGCTATTCTAATTACAACAGTCCTCTTATCCTAGTTCCTAAAAAGAAAATAAATGGGAAAAAAGCGTACAGAATGTGTGTTGATTTTCGTGCAGTTAACAAGAAACTAATAGCAGAAAAATTCCCATTAGCACGAATTGATGATATTTTAGACAATCTTGGCAGAGCCAAATTTTTCTCAACCTTAGACCTTTTCACCAAATACCATTACACGTAAATTCACGCGATATAACCTCGTTTTCTACTGATCGGGGAGCGTATCGATGGAAGGTATTGCCATTTGGGTTGAACATTGCACCAAACTCCTTTTCAAGAATGATGACCATCGCATTTTCAGGAATTCCACCTAATGTAGCTTTTCTTTATGTAGATGACATTATAGTCATTGGCTGTAGCGAATCCCATCACATTAAAAATTTGTCTAAAATATTCAATACTTGTAGATCATTAAACTTAGTCCAAATAAATGTAATTTTCTAAGACCGAAAGTAACATTCCTAGGACACAAATGCTCAGCTGAAGGTTTATCACCAGACGATTCAAAAATAGATGCAATTCGTAACTATACTAAGCCAACAGAGAAAGACGCTGTAAGAGGGTTTGTAGCTTTTGCTAACTACTACAGACGCTTTATTCCAAACTTTGCATCTCTGGCAGCACCTTTGAATAGACTGAACAGAAAAAGAGTAGAATTTAACTGGGACAGTGCATGTGATAAAGCTTTTGATGCACTAAGAGCATCCCCAATGTCACCAAAGCTATTACAATACCCAGATTTTTCCAAACAGTTTATCATTACAGTAGATGCATCTAAAACGGGGTGTGGAGCAATACTCAGCCAAGAACACCAAGGCAGCGATTTACCTATATGTTATGCGTCAAAATCCTTTAATGAGGCAGAACAAAAGAAAGCCATCATTGAGTTGGAACTATTAGCGATTTATTTTGCCATTCAGACCATACATTTATGGAAATCACTTTATTGTAAAATCAGACCACAGGCCTTTAGTCTATTTATTTACTATGAAAGACCCATCTTCAAAACTTTCTAGAATTAGACTTGAATTGGCAGAATACAATTTCAAAATAGAGTACATAAAGGGAAAATCAAATGTAAGAGCTGATGCACTTTCTCGTATAACCATTGGCGAAATAAAAGAATCAACCAAAAATATATTTGCAGTTCAGACTAGGGCCATAAGTAAGGAAAAAGGTAAACGTGGTTCTATCGAAAATTATAAACGTAATTAAACGTTTATGATAAATTTACTCATAACTTTTCAAAAAAAATTCCTCGTATTAGATCAGAAATATTTCATGATAAAAACAAAAAATTTTTAAGAATATGCGCGCATATAAAGCATAAACGATTTTGATTTTGAATTTTCTAACGAAATAAAGAATTTCGATACTTTACTTTCGAGGCTAGAAACAGAAGCCGGAAAACTTAATATTAAGGAAATATAATGGCCAAAAAATGATTTAATTTTCAAATATATTACAATTACACATTTTAAAGACAGAGGAAATAAGATTTTACAATTTTTAAAAATTATTTTAATGGATCCAATTGAAACAATCGCTGATCAGGAACAAAAATCAAAATTATTAGCAATTTATCACAATGATGCCATCACTGGAGGTCACTGTGGAACGAAAAAACTATATGCCAAATTACGAAACAAATTTTACTGGAAAAACATGACAAAAGACATAGCTAGTTATGTTAGGAAATGCGAAAAATGTCTTTTGAACAAAGTCAAAAGAAGAACTCGTTCTAACTCCTACTTCTAATAAACCTTTCGATATTGATGTAATTGACACAATAGGCCCATTGCCAGAATCGAGATATGGTAATAAGTTCGCACTTACCATAATTTGCGATCTGAAAAAATACTTAGTTACAATATCAATGCCTGATAAAAGTGCAAAAACAATCGCGTCAGCACTATTCGAAAGCTTTATTTTAACATATGGTGCTATGAAATCCATTAAATCTGATTTAGGCACTGAATTTAAAAATGAAATCTTTGCAAATTTAACCAGCTTATTAAATATTAATCACAACTTTTCTACGCCATATCATCATGAAACTGTAGGAACGGTCGAACGAAACCATGGAGTTTTTAATGAGTACCTACGTGCGTACTTAAATGATTCTTTTGATGATTGGGATACATATTTGAAATATTTTACGTTTTGGCATAACACAACGCCAAATACGGTATGCGACAATAAACTTACTCCTTTTGAACTAGTTTTCGGTAAAAAGGCAATTTTCGCATTGGAATTGAAGAACGAAACAATAAAACCAATTTACAATATCGAAGATTATTCAAAAGAAGCAAAGTATAGAATGCAAAAATGTCACGCCTTGGCAAAAGAATTAGTAGATAAACACAAAATAAGAAATAAGGATGCATACGACAAAAATGCACAACCCATAATAATAAACATAAACGACATGCTTTTAGTTCAAAAAGAACCGCGAGAAAAACATAAAAACATATATCAGGGCCCCTATTTATTAACAAATATAGACGGTGTAAATGTAACCATTTTTGATAATGAAAGCAAAAAATAAAAAACGGTACATAAAAACCGCGTAAGAGTACCTAGATAGATATAATAATTGTACCCAATTTCATTTTGAGACAGCCAAAAATTAAAATTTTAGCAAATTTAAACAAAAACACATCATACTGTAAAACCATACCCTAATGAAACAAACAAAATGTATGTATAAGCTAGTATACAAAATCTATAAAGATGAAATTTTTAATTACCAAAAAACTGTATACAAAAATAGAATAAAGTTTACCAATAGCTATTAATTTTTATTTAGTTCATTATATATATAAAATATTTTAAAAACAGCCAATAAGGCAGAACAAAGAACAAAAAAATACAAAAAGTCATTAAGGCAAAAATAAAAATAACAAATATATATATATACTTTTCCAATACATAGCAAAAAAAAAACAAAAAAACAAACAAAAAAATTTTCATAATTGAATTTTATTATATGAAAACATAAAACAAAAAGAAATAAGTAAATACAAATGTAATGTTAAGGAGTTTAAAAGTCCAAAATAAGTCCTATTTAACCATACAAATCGTAAAATTGCTTCGAATGAACGAATCTCAAAAAGGAAGGTGCACCCTAATATTTTCGTTCATTCGAACCGATTTATAGGCTAAAGAAGAATATGGCAATTATGATCGATCAAATTGCCAAATTCTTCTTTTCAAAGGAAGGATGATGTAAGGATAATAATATAAGCTAGTCTATGGGACGTGAGCTTAAGTGCATTTGACAGGCGCAGGCAGTTGGCAACGCGCATGTCAAATGCAACTGCAGCCCACGTCACAAAGAAAAAAGAGAAAAAGACAAATAAATTTTACACGAGTGTGATCGGACGTGCCTATCTAAGTTGTGCAAAAAATAAAAGTTTCATTTTTCCCAATAATTTAATTGGTGACTACCTCTTTTAATTCAAAATGGAAACTAGGGAGTGCAACCGCCCCACTAGTCAATATTAGTACAAATAAAAAGTAATCAGCCACAGTTTGGAGGCGGCGCCCTCCACGGCGACGGCAGGGAGGCTTATTTATTGCGGCTTCAGCTTTATTTATTGCGGCAGGTAATAGCTGACTCCACACTGTCCCTCATTCACTTACTCCAGAGAGGATTCGAACCTAACCCCGGTCTTTGGAATTGGTACTGCTGCGTCTGCTGAAAAGAAATACAGATACATAAAATGGTCACACTTTTGTCTGTACATCTAGTGCAAAGCGTAGTTTCACCTGGGATTAACTCCTAATAATTGTCGCGAAAACAATTTGTTTAAGTCATTTGTGGCTCTTTGGCGGGCACGCACAAAGGCGGCTTACGGTTGCTATTGATTGTGTATCAAAGCACGCGCCCCAATGCGATTCGTTCTAGCGCAGTACCTGCACCACGGCAGGAATAGGGAAACAATATATGTTGGTATCACCAAACATTCGGAAATCGGGCAACGAAGTGTCGACAGCTTTGTGCTTATACTCCGATTCGAACGGCTAAACCGGAGAACATAAATTCATGCCGTCTTTATATTCGTGATAAGACAACTGCCTTAAACATTTTAATTGATACCGGGGCAGAAATATCAGTTATACCCAAAAAAATCAGCAAAAACGTAGAACCTTCGGCCATGAAGTTAGTGGCAGCAGGGGCGGATCTTGATATTGTGGGGCCCTGGGCTAATGTGCCTCGGGCCCTGTTTTCTATGGTGATGCCGTATATAGTTATCAGAAAAAAATCAGCTTATAAAAACATTTATTTATCAAAACAAATATGACAATAAAGAATATTAAATTACAAATAAACCTTTCTGCATTTTCATGCAGCGAATTCCTTTATTTGCTCATCAGCTGCTAAATCCTTTGTTAGATCGCAATTTATAGAAATAAGAGATAAATGATTAAGTCGATCGTTGGACATTGTTGTCCTATACTTATTTTCAATATATGATATCCCGGAGAAAGAGCGGTCTGCTTCGCAGCTGGTGATGGCAACGTCAAAAAAATTTTTAAAATTCCTTTTCATAGATAAGCATATAAATTTCACTGACAGAGGTGTAGCAGCCTGATTTAGATTTTAGTAAATATGATTTCAATTAAATGCATTCATTTACTAAATTTTCATCTACGTCATCTGAATAATATTTTACAATATTGCGTACACTTTCCAGATCCACGCTTTCCTGGTTTTTATTCTGCAAATCCATTAAAAAATTTAATTTTTTGCTGGTTGTCTCATAGACTTGACCCCTTTCATTTAAATCCATAATCAGCTTATCCAATGCAACGAGGCACGCTCTTTTAAATTTTTCTGCGCCGCACACTGAGACTTTAGCTGTAGACTTATCGGAAAATTTTGAAGTAATTTGTCTCTTGTTAACGTCGCTGTAATTTGTTTCCACATTAGTACTTAATTTTTTAGCGTTCTTTCCGTACTCTTTTAGCTTCTGATCTGAATGCTGTCGTATGTTGTACACGAACTCTTTCAACGAAACAATTAATTTATTGCCTTCGCAAATATTTAAGCCAGGGCTCTGTATTTTTTTATTTACTACATGAAATCTCTAAAAAATGTCTTCCCAAAATGTGATCAAAATTGGAAATGAGAGTTTGCCAGTTTATTAAATAAACTTCATGCCTCTTTTCTGAAATCAGCTTTCTCATTCTCATTTTCGCTAAAAGTTTTTAAAATTTTCATAATTTCCATAGCGGAATGATACAGGTGGTAGCATGGTGACATACCTACAAACATAAATAAAAATTCCATGTACTTTGTTTTTGTAAATTCGATGGACAAATGTCAAAATCGTACTGCGCCGGAAGTTGATGTATCAAATCAAATAAAAAAGGTTTGTAATCAGCTGTTCCATGCTGCCACCTTGTATCGTTGCGCCATGATAATTTCAGAACAATGATTTTTTAAAGCTTTGACAGCCTCATAATGACAAGACCATTTAAGCCAAACCAAAACTTTTTAACGTAAATTTTAGTTGCATTTCACGATGTAACAATTCCCACCTCTGGGTTGAAAATGAAAAGAAAACATATATTTTTTGCACCACTCCAAAAAAATTTACAATTTCGGTTGCAACTTTGTGTCAGCCAAGCTAACATAGAAATTTTATATTCATTAGAACTTTCGTGATTTTCTAAAGACGTTCCTATGTGTTTCCAACCAGAAACCCCCGTTGTGTATTGAGAAAGTGTTTTAGAAAAAAGTTTGCAAGTCAAACAAAAAATAGTCCCAAGGCTGGGTGAATAGCACAACCAAGGTCGTTCCAGTAATTGGTCGTTTTTCATTTTCGTAATGAAATATCTGCCTGAAAATGATCTATTTTGATCTTTATATTTTTTTGTTGAAGCTGGATATTTATTTTCTGGATCTTTATTTTGAAAATCTGTCATTTCATGAGGACGTGATTAATGAAGTCATTATTTAGTGACATTGGCCACGAGCCCACGTCAATATATTTCCCAAACTCAAATTTAATGTTTTCTGAATTTCTTTCAGTCTCAATATAAGCGTCCTTATGTTGAGTATTAATATCGTTTTCTGTTGGATCAGAGGGTTGTTGGTAGTCGATACTTGTTCATTTGCACCAGTAATATATTTTTCCTGGTGTTGGGGTTCCTTACTCTCTGCAAATATGTTCTCTTTGGATAAGGTTTCTTTCCTTTTCGCTTGATAATAGATTTTTAGATCTTTCATCGTCATTTTTATATTCTATTTTAAAAAAAGTATGTAGTTTTGTACATTTACTTTTTTCTTGTTCTCGGCTTTGGTGAGAGCAAAAATTGCAGCCTCACTCAGAAATAGTGGTAGTGAAGCTAAAAAATTGTTCACTAAAATTGAAAAGCTGGTAGTGAAAATAGGTAGACTTAGTGCACAAACATTTTTCTTCACTAATTTGAGTGAAACCCAGAAAATTTCCAACACATTTTTGTTTTATTTCAGATCGAAAACGAAATTACCTAGTGGGAAAGAGGAAACTATTAAATTTTTTTTATAAAAAAACTTGTACGAAAACTATTGCAAGTAAATTGAGCCCTGAGTGCAAAAAAGACGTAAGAGTCACGATTTCCAATTCTAGGTTTTCTACAAAAATCGTAAATTTTTTTTTGACAACGATATTTATTCCCCTGTGGACTTTGCTCCTCTTGGCTTTCTCCAAAAGTATAATTTTTTATTAACGAGTTGTTGTAACTGAGCCTTTTTATTACAACTGAAAGCATTGTGCCAAGCTTTACTACATTATCTTTATTTAAAACAATTTATTAGAAAAAACATGCGAATAAATTTTTGAGCGGATGAACCCGAACCGCTGGATGAGGAATAATTTTGTTAACAACTCCTGTCGATTTGTTCGGTTGAAGCCACCGCATTTTTCTATAAACGTAAATTGTTGAAGAGATGGTTGGCGCTACCGATTATTTCAAAAATCAAAATCGCTAGCCTCTACAGATATTTGGTTCCTTGTAGAGCTGGCAATAATTCGAATTCCCATCCACCCTTACAGCAATTACAGAGAACACTTATAACTAGATTTACTTACCAAGTTGATGCAATTGCCTTTGCTTTGTTCTGAATATTCCATGGAGCTTCACTGTCTCTTTTCAAAATTCGAGACATAGTAGGAGTCTCACTCACATAAGTCGGATCCACTACACTATTGTCACTACAAAATCGTCTAATTCCATTTATTATAACTTTTTTTGCAATGATTTTGTACAATAAGACACAATAAATGAACTTATTATCGCACCAATCAAGTTAGGATAGGATAGGATAGGTTAGGTGGTAGCTGCCCTGATCAGGATAGCTCACTTGGACAACACGAAGGTCCGTTGTGATACCACATACACCAAAAATAACGGTGACTTAGATCTAGTTACTTAGAGAATCGTTGGGTAGCAACGATAAAGCTCCGAATGATACCGATCTCAACTTTGGATAAATCCTCGGGAGATCCAAGTGAGTCGCGACCGAAGTACTTTCGCCTAGTTCTGGCAAAAGCTGGGAAATAAAGCATAAAGTGATTTGGTGATTCCACCTCATCATCCTCCATACAGCTGCAGCAGGATGGAGTTTCCAGTATATTGAGACGTACCGCATGGATATCCATGGGACAGTGCCCTGTCAAAACCCCAGACCTCCTGCCATCCACTTTCGGCCAGAAAGATCTTGCTACCCTGCAAGACGTGGTGTCCGCCCAACGTTTGCTGAGCTGATTCGAGGCCCAGCTATGGAGGAGCAATCCACAGGTGGCCAGCGGGATCCCGAAATCCCTACAGCCATCTTCACCCGGTTCAGTTGTACCGATGTGGGCAAAGAGATCCGCTTGGCAGTTACCCGGGATATCACTATGGCCCGGGATCCAGATAATCTTAATTGTAAAATAATTCGATGCAATCGCAAGCGAGGTCAGGCACTCCCAGACCACCCTCGATCGCACTGTAGTTGAGCTCAAGGCCTTGATAGCCGCTTGGCTATCTGAGTAGATGTTAAATTCCCTAACCGTGGTAGCACTGGATAGCATTCCATCCACCGCATCCTTAATCGCAGCAATTTCCGCTTGGAATACACTGCAGTGATCAGCCAACTTAAACTTGCGGCTTAAATTTAGCTCTTGACAAAAGACCCCCCACCAACCTTTCCATCCAGCTTCGACCCATCCGTGAACAAGTTAACCGGTCCCATGCCCCAGATAATTCCTCTTCCCCACTCCTCTCTCTCTGGAATGACTGGGGTGAAGGTTGTATAGGGGCAGATATCGGCATACAATAGTCCGTTATGTCCGGGATAAAGTCGAAACTGGTAAAAAGGCTAGAGTGTCCGCAGTCAGAAAGTCCATATCTCATATCATGAAGCCTGACCAACGACCTTGCCGCGGCCGCCTTTCCCGCAATATTTACTGGGTATATGTTCAGCATGACGTTCAGTGCCAAGGTAGGTGTTATTCTGAGAGCGCCACTGATACCGATCAGCGCCGTCCGTTGCACTGACACTAACATTTTGGAGGTCCTCGCCGTGTCCAGTGCTTTCCACCAGACCAGCACCCCATATAGCAGAATCGGTTTGACCACCATCTCATAAAGCCAGTGTACTACTCTTGACGAGAGTCCCCATTTCTTTCCGATAGCCCCTCTGCAGCAGTACAAGGCAATGGCGGCCTTCCTGGCCCTATCTTCCACATTGGGTCGCCAGGACAGTTTCTTGTCCAAAATAATCCCCAAATATTTAACCCTATCAGAAAGTACCAACGGTACTTCTCCAATCGAAGGAGTTATGAAATCGGGCAACTTATATCTCCTTGTGAAAAGAACCAATTCGGTTTTTTCCGGGTTGACCGCCAATCAACATGATTCAGCCCACCTAGCCACAGTATCCAGGTAGCCCTGCCGAACATCGCGCACGGTGCCCAGAAATTTGCCCCTGACTAGGATAGCGAGGTCATCTGCATAGGCAACCACCCGACAACCATTGGCTTCCACCTCCACAAGAAGCTCGTTGACTACCACAACCCAGAGGAGAGGAGATAGGACACCCCCTGTGGCGTACCCCTGCACACCTTCCTCTTAATTATGGCCCCTCCTCACTCCGCTGCGACAATTCTGCCGCATAGAAGTTTGCTAATAAATTAAACCAGAGCCGCCTCGACTCCTAAACCCACCAGAGCTATTTCGATTGCCCCCGGTAAGGCATTGTTAAAAGCCCCCTCGATGTCTAGAAAGACACCCAGAGCATACGCTTTGTGTTCTACGGACCGCTCTATTTACTATACAATCGAATGGAGAGCCGTTTCCGTCGATCTGTCTTTGCAGTACGCATGCTGTGAAGTCGACAGTAACCCCCGAGGTATCCTTTCCCGTAGATACAGTTCAATCAACCGCTCAAACGTCTTAAGAAGAAACGACGAGAGACTGATTGGCCTGAAATCCTTAGGTGATACATGAGAGCTTCTGCCGGCCTTCGGAATGAAAATAACCCTAACCGTGTGCCAAGACTTCGGGATATAGTTAAGCCTGAGGCAGTTAGTATAGATGATGGCGAACCAGCGGCAGGAAATCCCCAAATACTTTTGAAGTTGCGCAGGAATCATTCCATCCAGGCCCGGAGACTTATAGGGCTTGAACGACCCTATAGCCCAGGTTATTTGACTTTCCCGTATTGGAACGGCAGGCACTTCTGCATGGCCAACGACCGCCGACCATGCAGGCGAAGATCCCTGCGCAACTGGGACATCGGGAAAATGATTGTCCAGTAAAAGCTTTAGGGACTCCTCGCTACTCATCGACCAGTCCCCACCATCATCTCGCAGATACCCCAGAGGAGCGGGATTCCTAGAGAGTTATTTTCTAAGCCTCGCGGATTCATTGCAGCCTTCTACGTTTTCTCAGAAGCTTCGCCATGCATCTCGCTTGGCTATCCTTATTTCATATTTATAAATTCTCAGACTCACTTTATGGAGCTCCCAGTCCGAGGGTAATTTACTCCTCCTGGCTCTGTTGAAGATCCGGCGACTGGACGCTCTTAGGTCGTCAAGAGAATCCTACCATGAGGGCGGCTTGCCCTTCCCCCTGTAAATTTTCAATGGGCAGGACAGCTGAAAGGCGCTATTGCTTGTCGAGGTGAAGTTTTCCACCAGAACGTCTATCTCAGATTCGGACAGGTTCGAACTAATGGTAGGCGCCGCAGGCAATAGCTCTCCCAGCTTCCCACAAGTCCCAGTTAGTACTTTTAGGGTTCCTAAAAGATATTTTACCGGGACGTTCTTCGTTCACCGAGAACTGAATATATCGGTGATCAGAGAAGGAGTGCTCGTTCAGAACCCTCCAGCCAGATATCCGACCTTCCAGTTCTCTACTAACCAGGGTGAGGTCCAGGACCTCTTCCCTTACCGCAGTAATAAAAGTCGGGTCATTCGCCCTATTACCTACGTATACAAAGTCCCTCATCTACAATAAAAGTAAATAAAGACTCACCTCTAGTGTTGGTATCCGAGCTTCCCCAGATGCTATGATGGGCATTAGCATCGGCACCGATGATCACGCCAACACCTCTCCGCCTTGCTTCAGCGGTGATTTCGCCCAGTATCGCAGGTGGTGGTCCCGCTACGTCCCCGTGGGGCATGTACGCTGAGACCACCCACATTTCATAACTTCCTCAAGTTATTGGTAGTGAATAATAAAATGACTGCAAAAAATATTTTTAGTCGTAGTGAAGAAAGGCTGCATTACCACGATATTGGAAAAAAATAGTGCGCACTAAAATTTTGTCAATATAATGTAATTCCAATGGAAGCGTATTGCACTCAAAATTTAGTGCACTGCTCCCAACTATGATAATCGTTAAAGAGTTCACTTTACAAAAAAATATCGTGATTTTACAATTAATATTGTTTATTTACGCTTACCTACTAAAATCAGGAAACCTTTACACGCTAGTCGCAGAATCGTTACACTACACTTTAAAGTTATATAGTCACTTTATAAGCAGCACACAGCAAGTTTTTGTTTATTTTTGCATTTTGAAGACAAGCATGAACTAAATTCTTGATCTACGGGGAGTCCCCAAAACGTATACGCAATACACACGCACGCTATAAAATACACCGTCTATAGGCAAGCGAAGTGGCAGGTGTATTCCCCATTCGTTTGATGGCCGCGCACACGAGTTGATCGACTTTAGTTGCCAAACTTACGATTTTTTTTTTCGTTACAAGTAACGTTCGCATATGTGTGCAAACAAAAGGACTATATCATTGTAAACTTTACCAAGTAGCGCAACTAACAGCTGATCGCTCAAAATTTGCACACACACACAAACATCACTAATGGCCATATTACGGAAATCTTAGGGAAATTGAAGTTAAATTTTTAAACAGACATAAAATGTTATAATTTTAGAATATATAGCATCTAGGACACCTTAATTGCAGTAATTGAAAGAAAATCTTTGCTTATACTCAAGTATTTAATTATTTTTTCGAAATTTATCTTTAATATTGATACAATGATTGATCCAATGCAACTCTGGTCTTCCTACTGTTCTTCATTCCACTCCATTCGAGTGCATATTTTCACGGCCTGCGAGTGCCTTCCACTCTATTCGCAACATAACCTCGAATTAAGCTGCCAAACTATATAGTAAACAATGGACTATATTAAGTCAAGTATCAATGTTTATATCAGCACAGGATCAGCACTGTCAATTATAAGTGTGAGTACTTACTTAGTTGGCACTTAACCGTTTCAACGGTTCTGGCCGTCTAGTGTTTGTAGTAGTAAAATAATGTGAGTGGGGTAGTAAAATATCAGTGCGTCTTGTAGGGCATTCGTCTTTGATTTTTATTGGTGGCTGGGGGCCCTTTGCATCCACGGGGCTCTGAGCTGAAACCCAAAAAGCCATTAGGTAGATCCGCCTATGAGTGGCAGCAAACAATAGTCAAATACGTATGGAAGAAAGCTTCACACAGTTGATCTAGGCTTCCCCAAAAAATTCAGATGGGTATTCATAGTAGTCGATGTCTCGCGGCCAATCATAGGGGCAGACTTTTTGCATAATTTTAACATTTTAGTAGACGTAAAAAATAAAAGTTTAATAGATCAAAAGACCAACCTACGCACAGTTTTCCAAATCACAAAACTGCTGGAAAATACCGCTACGATCAGAGGCGCAGATAATTTTCACAAACTGGTAATGCTTTACGCCGATTTAGGCAGACGATTCAAAGAGATCGACATGCAAAGCTTCAACAATTCAGCATTATACAGAGACAAAAGGCGCACCCATAACGCGTAAAGTACAACGCCTTTAACCCGAAAAGCTGGAGATAGCGAAAAAGGTATTTGAGTATGTTTAGAGAGAGGGATATATCAGAGGTCAAAGGGACAATGGGCAAGTCCTTTGCACATGGCCAAGAAGTCAAATGGCTCTTGGAGGCCATGCGGAGACTATAAGCGTTTGGATGCCAATACCATTGCTGACAGCTACCATGTTCGTGACATACAAAGCTTTGCTTCTTAGTTACACGGAAAAACAGTGTTTTCTGTAATAGATTGCAAAAAAAGCCTACTATCCAATTCCAGTTAATCCATCAGACATTCCGAAAACGGCCATTATAACCTCATTTGGGTTGTTTGAATTCAAATACATGACGTTCGGGCTAAGAAACGCGGCCCAAACCTTTCAAAGGTTCATCTACTAAGTCGTTAGAAGCTTACCCTTCGCTTTTCCATATTTAGATTACGTATTAGTCGCGTCCACGTTTACTGAACAACACGAAACGCATCTCGAACAGTTATTTCAACGTTAAAGAGAATTCGGTATAGCCATAAATATCGAAAAGTGTCAAATTGCGCAGGCTGAGGTAGAGTTTATAGGTCATCTTGTGGCCCAAAAGGGCATAACATCCTTGCCACGAAAGGTTAAGGACATCCTCTATTGTAAGCAGCCGCAAGAAGTCCACGAGCTACGCAGTTTTTTGGGAGCGGTAAATTTTTACGCGGTTTTTACCACACGCTGCCGCTGTCGAAGCACCTTTACAAAAGATGATGGGTCCTTGTAAGAAGAAAGATCGCACAAAACTTAATTGGACGTCGGAAACAATCACGGCGTTTCAAGAGTTGAAGACGCAATTGGCCAACGTAGCACACATAGCCTACCCCGTTGCTGGATCCATGGTTGCATTAGTGACGGATGCCTCAGATTTCACTATGGGGGCGGTGTTGCAACAAATGGTAGACGGTGCATGGCAACCATTGGGTTTCTTTTCGCAGAAATTGTCAACGAAAGAACAACGATATAGCGCGTACGATCGCGAGCTAATAGCGATACACAGGGCAATTCGACATTTCCGCTATTTTTTAGAAGGGACTAGCTTTATCATATTTACTGATCATAAACCGTTAGTCCACGCATTCGACCAAAAATGGGAAAAGCTCTCACCTTGTCAGACGCGCCAACTCAACTTTACTAGTCAGTTCTCATCGGACATCAGACAGGTCAGTGTAGCAGAGAACTTCGTTACCGATATCCTATCAAGAATAGAGGTCTACTTCAAGAGGAACAAAAAAAAAGCGAGGAGTTAAGAGAACTTCTAAATGGGAATTCTTCGCTAAAAATAGTTAAAAACATACATCCAGGGACGAATTTAGAAATAATTTGGGACAACTCGACCGGGAGCTTGCGACCTTACATCCCAACACCATTACGCCAAATAGTCTTTAATGCGGTACATGGTTTGGCAAGGTCGACCGTAAAGCTGATATCCAAGAACTTCGTTTGGAAAGGCCTGAATTCCTATATACGTGCTCGAGTACGAAGTTGCCCTGCTTGTCAAAAGTGCAAAGTTGCGAGGCATATGAGGAGTGAGCTGGAAACCTTCGCCGTACCGAACGGACGCTTCGAACATATAAATGTTGACATCGTTGGACCTTTTCCATCATCGAATGCCTACACATAATGTTTGACATGCGTCAATAGATTTTCAAGATGGATTGAGGTCATGCCCTTAACTGGCATGACAGCAGAGACGGTAGCCAAAGAATTGCTCAAAGGGTGGATAAGTAGATTCGGTGTTCCCAAATATATCACCACGGACCTATGTCGACAATTCGAGAGTAATATTTCTCAACAACTAATGAAAATTTTGGGAGCCAAACACATCCATACCACGAGTTACCACCCCCAGGCAAATGGGTTGGTCGAGAGATGGCACCGAGTCTTAAAAGCGGCGTTGAAATGTCGCGAAGTCAACCTTCATACAGGAACTACGACAGCATTTTGAACAAATCAAACCAACGAAAATGCAACATAGAAAAACCCCAGTGTTTGTTCCGAAGGATTTGCGAGTTTGCAGTCATGTATTCCTTAAAGATGACAAAATACGATCACCCCTAAAAGCACCGTATGAGGGCCCGTACCTGGTAATGGACAGATATCCAAAGACGTACACCATTTTGATTGGAACAATACCAGTTACAATTTCGATAGACAGATTGAAGCCGGTGTTTTTTCCAGCAGAAGCAGAATAAGCATGACTCACATTTTCAGATGACGACGACGTTTTTGGAAGGGGAGTGATGTAGCAACCGAAACCGCACATTTTACGTTTATTGCCAGATGGCAACCTCATTAATAAGAAATCGGTTGGCATTACTGTTTTGACACTTTCTCTTGTAATTGTCTTTCGTAATTTGAATTGGACAGAAAAACGTCCACTCAGAATTTATTCTTTGTTCAATAAAGTAGTGTATAAGTTAAAAGTCGTTCTATTTATTCATATTGGTTCACGATACACTACATATATAACATTGTGGAAACCACAAAAAACCTGATTATTTAGTAAATAATACACCTAGAATGTTGAAATTTGACGTGTGGACTGATATTGAGACTCTTGATAAAAATTGGAACAAGATTTTTTAAATGGGCGTGGCACCGCCCACTTTTGATAAAATCAATTTTACAAATATTATTAATCATAAATCAAAAATCGTTAAACCTATCGTAACAAAATTCGGCAGAGAGGTTGACTTTACTATAAAGATTGCTTTGAAGAAAAATTAACGAAAGCAGTTAAGGACCACGCCCACTTTTATATAAATGATTTTTAAAAGAGTCGTGGATGAATAAAATAAGCTATGTCTTGAGCTTTATATCAATGTTATTTTATTTCCCAATTGGATTTATAACAATAAATAGGGAAAACTTTACATTTTATAAAATAGGCGTGGCACCGCCCCTTTTATGACTAAGCAATTTTCTATGTTTCGGGAGCCATAACTCGAAGAAAAATTAGCGGATCGTAATAAAATTGGGTACATAAATTTTCCCTATAACAGGAAATATTTCTAAAAAAAATGGACGAGATGGGTTAAAGACCATGCCCGCTTTTATATAAAAGATTTTTAAAAGGGTCGTGGACGAAAATAATAAGCTTTATCTTAGCGAAAAAGAGCTTTGTATCAAGAGAATTTTAATTTCTAAATTGAATTATAACATGAAATTGGAAAACACTAAAATTTTTGAAACTGGGTGTGGCACCGCCCCTTTTTTCTAAGCAATTTTCAATGTTTCGAGAGCCATAACTCGAAGAAAAATTTATATATCGTAACTAAATTGGGTACACATATTTTCCTCATAGCAGGAAAATGGATAAGATTTGTTAAGGACCACGCCCACTTTTATATAAATGACTTAAAAAAGGGTCGTAGGCAAAAATAATTTATTTATGTATTCCTTTTTTCGTTTTTGAACAACTGAGACTAATAGGTCTTTTATATGTACATCAGCATACGGATATTATCTTATTCTAACAATAGTTGGAACATTAATAATAATAATAATAACAAATTTATGTAAAAAATGCAACGCTTAATAATAATACAATAGAATTTAATAAATGAATAAATGAAATAAGACAGATAGTAAAGGAAGTTTTGAAAATAGAAGACGAGAGAAAACAAAGTAAGTGGTATGTAGTCAGAAGGCAAGATCACAAAAATATCTGTATATTTCCGTTTTAAAGTTATGTCTATTCAAACGAGCTTTAACACTTTCTGGAATCATGTTCCACATTTTGATAGCGCTAATGAAAAACATTCGGCTGGATGTTAGTGTACTATGTCTGGGAATTACCAAGGTATTGAGTCTCTGAGGTCTGGTTAGTTGAAACTTGTCATATAATTATTTAGGGGCTTTCCACTCTAAAATTTTGTATACGAAAATGCAGTTTCTTGCCGCCAAATACTGCATAATGCTACAGCCCAGAATTTTGTCATGCCATGGTGATATATTACTATAGCGACTTATGCCATAAACATACCTCGTTACATTATTAAAGGCTACATTCACCTTGTTAATAGTGAGTCAAGTTTGCTATAGACTATTTCTGCATATATGAAATGAGGTACAATTAATTGGAGGGCGAGTTTTTGGCGTGTTTCCTGTGGGAATTACGTAGACATTGCTAATTAATTTATTGATATGATCACAGCAGCTAAGCTTATTATTTATTATAAACCCGAGGCTCCTTCTTTTATCGGTGATCACAAGGGTAGATGTACCAATGCACACAGGCGGAATGCCGAACCAGTCCAAATATGGTTCACTAAAGAGCTAAGGTCCTTAAAAAGCAGAAAATCGCGCTACTTCAAATTATTCAAAAGGTCGGGCTCACACTCCGATTACTTGCAGTACTTAATTTTGCGTCATAAATATTTTGAATTAAACAAAAGTTCTATAATACATACATCTGCAAGATGAAAAGGAAAATAACTTGCAATCAGAAAGCCTTCTATGGTTTCGTGAACTCTAAACGAAGGGTTAAAGGGTTTCCGTCTGCTTTAAAATAGCAGGAAGATTTGTCTAGCGACGACCAAGATCTTGCTAATTTCTTTACACAATTTTTCAAGTCCAACTATTCGGCTGAATTTAACTCTTTTTCAAATGAATATCCATTTCAACTTAACTCACTTAACACAGTTAACATTCCAGCAATATCTCCTGATGAAGTTTTTTCATATTTAACGTCTTTGAAGGAATCTTACACGTACGGTCCTGTTTTAATTCCCACTTAATTCCCACTTTCTTAAAAAATGCGCTGAACACATTTATTAGCCCCTAACTGATTTATTCAATCTCTCCATAAAACGTGGAACTTTTCCTTCTGCTTGGAAAGAATCTTTTCTCATACCCCTCCACAAAAGTGGCAGTAGGTCGTGTGTAGAAAACTATCGAGGAATTGCAAAGTTTTCGGCCATCCCAAAGTTGTTTGAAGCTATAGTTACCAACCAACTAACTTTTTCCATTTCTACTTTGATTGCAGAACAGCAACATGGATTCGGTAAAGGCAAATCTACCATTACTAATCTACTTGAATTCACAACTCATGTTTCTAATGGATTTAGAGAAAGTCTTCACACCGATGTTATTTATACCGATTTCAGTAAAGCATTTGACAAAGTATCCCACTCCTTACTTATCTACAAGCTTAATCGGCTTGGTTTCCAACCTGGCCTCACCCAGTGGATCTCGTCGTATCTCTGCGGTCGAACGCAAAATGTTATTTTTAAAAATACACTTTCTAATGTTATTGATGTTCCCTCTGGCGTCCCACAGGGCAGTCATCTAGGTCCAATTCTGTTCTTGCTATTTATTAATGATATTTGTACCACAATAAAATATTCCAAAATCTTAATGTACGCCGATGATGTAAAACTTTTTAGGTTTTATGCGTCTATCGAAAAAGTCCCTTGCTTCAAACGGATTTAGACTGCCTAGTTACCTGGTGCAACGTGAATTCAATGCCGCTTAATCTCAATAAATGTAAATTCATGTCCCTCTCTCGGAGATCTTTGCCAGCAGCCTCTTATATAATAAATAATTTTTGTCTTCTATCAGTAAACTATTTTGTGGACTTGGGAGTCACGATAGATACTAAACTTGCTATCGATGGTGTTTCGTCAGAACCTTTCATTGCTTCATCCGGTGTCCCGCAAGGAAGCGTTCTAGGCCCTCTACTATTTGTTCTTTTCATCAACGACATAAGTAGTTGCTTTTTATTTGCAAATTATTTACTGTATGCAGATGATCTCAAAATTTTCGCGGTAGTCAGGGATATTTCTGATGAAGCTAAGTTTCAACGTGATATTGACGCTGTTCATTCGTGGTGTCTACGTTATAGACTCCCTTTAAATATTAAAAAATGCTTAAAGATGACGTTTGCTAAAATTTTGAATGTTCGTATTACGAACTATAGCATTTCGAACACTTTCCTGCGCAATGTTACTGAAGTAAAATATCTTGGGGTTATCTTTGACCCGAAGTTGAACTTTAATAATCATGTTGACTTCATCATTGCAAAGTCCTACTTAGTACTTGGTTTTATCCGTCGGAATTCCACTAAGTTGTCTCACCCTTACACTCTGAAAATGTTATATATAACATTTGTACGCTCGCGTCTTGAGTACGCAGTTTTCATATGGAGGCCCTATAGCCAAGTTTCTATTAAAAGAATAGAACGTATTCAGAAGGTGTTTCTTAAATTCGCTTAAGAACCTTAAAATTCGACGATCCTGTCCCTTCGTATGCTTCGCGTCTCATGCTTATTGAGCTACAATCTTTGGATGTTTTCGATGACTTTTATATTCAATATTATTCAAGGGACCCTTGATTGCCCTTCTCTCATGGAAAGGATTACTTTTAATGTTCCTAGGCGTAACCTCCGAGTCACTTACCCTTTTTACTGCAAAACGGTTAAAACTAATTTCGCAAGCAATGCTCCTCTTGCAAGATCTATGTTAATATTTTGTCTCAAACAATCGTCATTGATTTTTCAATGACCACTGAAGCTTTCGTAAATCTTTTTCTCTCGTTATCTATAAATCTTTAAACTTGTTTTAAATGCTTAGCATATTAACTTCTTAAGTTTAGTATGTAACATACTTGTATTTTTATATAAAAATGTATGTACTTGTTGTTAGTAGTCTGTAAGAAACTTTGTTTCATTGACGGTATTACAATAAATATAAAATTAAATATAAACTTAGTTTCAACCTTCATATTAATGGTATTGTCAATAAGGCTAGAGGTGCTTTTTCATTCGTGAAACGGTGATCCAAAGAATTTAGTGACTCTTATGTAACTAAAGCACTTTTCACCACTTTAGTTAGACCGATACTAGAATACGGATCAATAGTCTGGAATCCTAAATATCGAGTTCATGCAGATAGACTTGAATCAGTACAAAAGCAATTTCTACTTTTCTCTTTAAGAAATTTTCAGTGGGACGCCGTGTATAATCTTCCCCCTTATACTAGTCGGTTGAAGCTTATCAATCTTCCAACCCTTGCAAGTCGTAGAGAAATGCTAGGTGTAATATTTATGGCTAACTACTGAATGGATTGATTTCTAGCCCAATTCTCTTAAACGAAGTAAACTTTAACGTCCCATCACGAGTGTCAAGACCTTATAAACCTCTTCTTTTGAGGCAGTGTAGAACTAATTTCGAATTAAATGAACCTTTTCGGTGTTTGTGCCATGATTTCAACACTTATTCTAGTTCATTTATATAACGGATTCACTTTTACCATAAAGAAACTCTTAACTCGTAACAAAAATAAAAAAATTTAAATTTTACGTACTAACAAGTAAGGAAGGCTAAGTTCAGATGTAACCGAACATTACATACTCAGCTGAGGCTTTGGAGACAAAATTTTCTTTTTCATGGGTACATACAAATGGTAATACTAAAAAGTGGAGCAACTTGCCTTTGCTATCTTTCTTCAGCTATCAATTCGTTTTATTTGAATATTTTTTTTAAATATGAAAATTTTGTCAAATTTGAACGTATTTCTTTATAATTTTTTTTTAAATCACCCCTGAAATATTTTCGAAGCGCTCTTAATTATGAGTCCGAAATATGTGCCCCGAGAAAATTTAAACCTATAATCATAAAAAACTCATATATGACTCATATAAGGTAGAAATGATGAGTCGCATGCCAAGAATGTATTTTTAGTAAAGCAACTTCGAAACAAAATTTGAAATTTTTTCTTGGCATTTTCCTTATTCTGAAAGAAAATTTTATTTGATTCGGTTGTAAACGACCTTCATCCTCGTCTTTGTTACTACCTACCTGCAAACATCTGTAAGTGCAATTTTTGCTATATCCCGATGGACTGACGCTAACCGTAGGACCTCTTTGGTAAGTTTGTGAAAATAAATATGTCCTTTTTAGATTTTCCTTTCTAAAATTTTTTTCTTCTGGTACGTATCGAAAATCCGTCCCTAAGGATCAATTAAGTGTCACAATTTCATCAAAAAAAGTGCAATGCATGAGGTCAATAAGGCAGATAAATAACACGGGAATGATTTTTAAAAGAGTCGTACAAGGGGCAGATTTTAAGCTGTTTATGCACCTATTAGGTGCATGATGATGATCATATGATATACGAAATATGGCTCATATCAGTTGACCAATGAAATTAGGGAAATTCATTCATTTCGGACTCCCAAACGAGCTTATAATGAGCATAAAAGCACCGAATTATGGCTCCTTTCTGACTCCCAATGTTTTGAGCAATAATATTTCATGATTGTTTTTAAAATTGTCAGTTAAAAATACTTAGAATAAAACAAAATTTAAAATTTTTGTGTGGATAGAGTTCCCATGAACTCCAACAGAGAAGTTGCCGATAATGAGCAACAAAATTTTCTGTGTTTAAACACAATCAAACAGTCAGAACCGAAATCGGAAGGCTAAATCAATCAGAAGTTCCGAGATAGAGGAATTCAATTCAAAACTCTGTCATATCCCTACTAAAATTATAAGGACTACTTTAATTGAATTCATGTGCATTTAAGATAATTGTTGTATGTAATATAATTGTAGGGAGCATAACAGTTTTACGTGTTTGTTTGCTTCATATATTTACTTACATTTTCCATATTTAAACTTTAAAAGCCTTCATTGATTTTTTATTCTGAAAAGGTTTTTCGAAATTGCGAGTTTTGGCCTGAAGGTCTACTTTAATAGAATTCATCTGCGTTTAAGATAATTGTAAAGAGCATAACAGTTTACGTGTCTGTTTGCTTCATATATTTACTTACATTTTCCATATTTAGACAATACAATAAAAACTTTAGGCCTTCATTGCTTTTTTATTCTGAAAGGGTTTTTCCAAATTGCGAGTTTTGATCTGAAGGTTATCCTATATGTTAAAACAATAAATAGCTAGTGTAATATTCCTTAAGCTGGGAGTTGTCGGCTATTAAGGATATTTAGGTACGCAATCCATATTCTGTCATTGCAAATATACATACATATGTACATATGTAAATATACAAAAATCAATGAAATCCTTGCCACAGGTAGTCATTTACAGCGAACGCAAGATGCAAGATATGTATATACTTATATACATATCTGTACTTTAACCTATGTGGTGAAAAATAATACATATGTACATAAGTTTTAGCTGAATTATGAGTAATATAAGAGGACAAAAAATAGACGTAGGGTTATTTATATTTAAACATTACAATCAAACGCGTTTTTTAAAAAACGAGTGATCATAATATAAATTGTGAAAAACCTGAACTAAGAAGAAGTGAAACCCGTACAACAAAAACAGTATCACCATATCAGCCAGACACCTCAAAAAGACAAACTATTGCAGCAAAATGGAAACCGGAAACCGGAAACATAAAGGCAAACAACCGTAAGGCGAGTGGAGAAGTGTATAGGTATTAAGGTATAAATAAGAAGTTTATAGCTATTAAGGTATAAATAAGAAAGAAATTTATATTTTGGTGCTTGGGACCATGCCTAGGTTAAGTAGACAGTCAGGAGATGTACGACGTAGAAACGTTAGGAGAAGTGTGCAACATTTTCGGGAGGATAGTGTAAACAGATTGGGTGAGCAATGACACCATCAGCCGTTCCCTTCGCAGGGACGTTCGGTTATTAGAGCAGACTAGGAACACCCGTGCACATAGAATTTATCGCGAAGATCCCGAAACTCGCTTTCTAGAGCAGAGTAGAAATACTCAAGCACGATCTCGTCGGGGAGATTCCAAATTTTTTCTCCCAAGAGCAAATTAGGGATACCCAAGAGCATAGACTACGGCGCGAAATATTAGCTGCTCGTTTTAGAGCAAAGAAGAAATACCCGGGAACGCAGATCCCGTCGTGGAGATCCCGAAGTTCGCTCACAAGAGCAAAGCAGAAATATCCAGGAGCATAGACTCCATTCGGAAAGTCCGTCCGTTCGCCTAGTCGAGCAAAGAAGGAATACGCAGGAGCATAGGCTCCGTCGCGAAAGTCCGTCCGCTCGCCTAGCAGAGCAAGGAAGAAATACACGACAACGTAGATCACGTCGCAAAGATCACCAGATTCGATCCAAAGAGCACGATAGAAATACCCGCGATCACAGACAACGGCGACAAAACTCTTCTATTCGCTCGGCTGAGCAAAATATTAATACTCGCCAACGTAGTCTCCGCCGCGAGAGTCCGATGGTTCGGTCTGAAGAACAAAGTATAAACACACGGCAACAAAGATTAAGGTGGAAAAATTTACTAATTCGTTCGGCAGAGCAAATAAGGAATAGCCAGGAACATAGAGGTCGACGCGAAAACTCTGAAATTCGCACTGCAGAGCAAGCTAGAAATACACAAGAGCGAAGATCACGTCGGCGTAATAACTTTGTCAGGGTTATGGAGTAGTCCCAGAACACTAGGTCTCGCAGACTTCTCAGAGAAAGATCTAAGATGATAAATATCGATTTAAGACGACGAGTTCTACGCCGGGTACATCTTCATAGGGAAAGTATAGAAAATAGACAAACGGAAAATGAACGAGGGGTACAGAGAAGTATATTAGCTAGAGAAAAACAGAACACAGAAACCGAAAACTTTGAAACTAACGTTGGTTCGACAGGATTTAGGCAATCATATATTCGGAGCATTAAACTCGGGTCAACCAATACCAAGTTCGCCCTCTAAATTTTGAAACCATTTCTCGAAGGCATCCAAATATAGAATCCGCATCTTATTTGTCTCATAGATTTCCGTCCGAAGATGGAAATTATAACTTTTGCGCGAATCGTAGAAATTCAGTGAAGAGTAATAATCTTCCAAAAATATGTTTAGCTAATGGATTAGATTTTTTTTTTTTTATTTAATGGACTAGATTTTCCTGAAACTCCTGAATGTCTAAAGGATCTCACGCCAGTAGAAGAACGTCTGATCACACCTAGGTTGCCTTTTATGACAATTCGTCCTTTGGGTTATCAAGGGCAGAATTCGTTAAGGGGTGCCGTTGTTAATGTTCCTATATCAGTCAGTGATATAGTTACTTCACTACCTCGGCCATTCGACGAATCGCATGTAATTCAAATTCATTTAAGAAGACGTATGGAATATAATCAAGATTCTATGACAGACACAATAAGGCCTTCAAAAATCATGGAAGTACTCCGATATTCAATAAATACTCACTTATATCGAGAACATAATATTGAAATAAATGAGGAATGGATCACAAATTTTACAAATCAGGAAGAGGTTCCTTTTAATGTATCTTTTGAAGATGCTACGTTAGTCTAAAACATTTGTGGAGAACAAAATATTTATCGAGCTCCTCAGATCCCACTCGAAGAAATGGTTGAGGAGTTAAACCCAGGGGGACAGGAAACTCTTCTTGATAATATTCCAGCAGAACATTTTGATATAAACCGTTTAGTTATTGGTGCAGGGGGGGGTCAACGGCCTCTTGATATAATTCAGGATACTAATTCAGAAGAATTGTCATTCCCCTCAATTTATGCCGGACAGAAACGTTCTTCTACAGAGACGTACAACAAATTGTGCGCTCTGAAATCCGTCGTTTTGATAGAAGAGCTTGTACTATTCCCAAGCTCTTTTAGAACTACAAGAAGTTGGAATTACTACAAATTAAAAATACTACCTCTATCTGCCTTCGAAAATTTTCTGGGAGCAACCAAGTCACAGCCCATAACATTTTAAATGAAAATTATGTGCAAAGCTTGATTCAGCATGATGATGGATTCAGGGTGCTCAAAGGGGTAAGATCATCGCATGCTCATTGGGATGCGGAAAAGAAGAGAGTCATTGCCATGATTCGCCAATTTGGCGTTCATACTTTTTTTATAACTTTATCAGCTGCAGAGTCTCAATGGCTAGAACTTTTAATTATTTTATCCAAAACAGTTGATTCTAGGGAAATTTCTGAAAGCGATGCCAATAATTTATCTACTCAAGACCGATACCGTTTATTCCGGTCGTTTGCGGTTACATGTGCACGATATTTTGACTATCGGTACAGACAAATGCTAAAGTTGTTCAAGGAAAATGGAGGAATTTTTGATGAACACTTTGTCAAGAATTTTTACTGGAGAATTGAATTCCAGCAACGAGGCTCTCCCCACGTACATGGAATGTATTGGCTTCACAATGCTCCTCGAGTCAATATTCAGGATCCGCAATCATTCCCGCAAGCTATAGAATTCATAGATAAGTATCTACGCAAGGATCTGTTGACAACTTGGGAAACTGTATAGAATATCAAACGCATAACCATAGTCGATCTTATATGAGAGAAATAAGGGGACAGCAGGTTTGCCGCTTTGGAATTCCATATCCTCCTATGCCTTCCACACAAATTTTATTACCACTTCCAGAAGACACACTCAATTTAGATATTCATAAAGAGAACTTTTCAAAAGTTCATAGGATTTTAAATTCAAATTTAACCGCTTCCGATATTACAAATTTTAACAATTTTGAAAATTTTCTATCTCACGAAAGAATAAATATGTCCTTTGATGAATATTTACTGGCACTTAGATCTACTTTATTAAAACCAAAAATTTATTTAAAAAGACAGTTTCAAGATCGTTTTACTAACGCCTACAACTCGACAATATTAGAACTTTACAGAGCTAATATGGATATCCAATACATTTTAGATGCATATGCAATTACATAAATAAGTCGAATAGGGGGGTTTCCCGACTACTAAACGAAGCTATGGCTGAGGTCAGCGCTGGAAACTATACAGTAAAGCAGAAACTTCAACACATAGGGCATAAATTTATATCTGGAACGGAAATTTCTGCACAAGAGGCTGTTTATTGTTGCATTGGACTCCATCTTTCGGAGGCAAGCAATGCAGAGATATTTATTAATACCTCTCGTCCTGAGGAACAGGTGCGCATTGTTAAGCCTAGGGCACATATTCAGAATCTTCCCCCAGATTCTACTGATATATATGTATCGGGTATTCTAGATCACTATGTACAAATACCTCTTCAACTGGATACAGTTTGCCTAGCTGACTTTGCATCAATGTATACATTTATAAAATCTCTAAGGGCAGAACAGGATAATGACATCCAAGAGGAAGATGTAGAAAGTGAGAATTCCACTTTAAGTGCAGTACCAATCCCATTACTAGACAATAGTGGTTTCATTAAAAAACGTACAAAGCCGTGTGTGGTTCGTTCTAGAAGATTTAGTCCAGACACAGCTAGAGCTGATTATTTTAGAGAAATGGTAATGCTCTATAAACCTTGGCGGGATGAGCAGATTGAGATAATCGATAATGATAACCAGCAAACGTGTGTAGTAAATCAAATTTCAATTGAAGAAAATCGAAAGAAGTATGACGCTTTTGAGCAACGGGAACTTGAGAATATCCTAAGTAGACTAAGAGAAGAAAATTTCGCCACAACAGATAAGGATGTAGTAGCTGATACTAGAGACGAGTTTAGGGTTTTCGGACTTCCTGAAATTATCCTTAATTTAAATTTGCTAAATCTGCCTGGCGAAGACTTAGACGATAATTATAATGACTCAAATAGCAATATAAGGATGATTAAATTACCACCGTTAATTCCCGTTGAAGGGCTTCTTTCTTCCATTCAAATGCTTAATATTAGACAAAGATCTTACTTGACTCATATATTGCATAAATATAAAATAAATCAGCCTTTTTATGAGTTTGTAGGTAGGTGGTGGCGCAGGCATTGGCAAGAGTCTTTTGATATCAACAATATACCAAACTCAACCATCGCTTTAATTCTGCTCCTGGGTCTAACCCAGGCTCCATAAAAATTTTTCTTTGTGCCCCTACGGGAAAAGCAGCTTTTGGAATAGGTGGAATCACACTGCACTCCATATTTTCATTATGATTTAAAGCTAATTATTATCGATGAAGTATCAATGGTAGGCGCTCGAATGCTTAGCTTTATTGACGCCAAGCTAAAGCAAATTTTCAAAAGCACCTTGCCTTTTGGTGGCAAATCCGTAATTGTTCTTGGTGATTTGCGGCAGCTATCTCCAGTCGGACACATGTGGATTTTTTCTCCGAATCCCAATGACAACTATAGCGCTTTAGTTGGTTCACCTTTGTGGGAAATGTTCAGATATTTTGAACTAACTGAGATAATGAGGCAGAGGGGGGACCAACCATTTGCCATTGCATTAAACAATATGGCTTCTGGCTCAATGACGAACGAGGAGATATCGTTAATTGAAAGCAGGATTGTTAACTCAAATCAAATTCCTGATGAAGCAATTCATTTGTTTTGGTCGAATGAAGAGGCCAACAACTACAATACACTTAAGCTTAACCAAATTCCAACTACACCTTATTATTCAACTGCAAAGGATGTGGTAAAAGGAATAGCTATAGAAGGGCAAAGAGAAAATATTTTAGAGAGGGTAAAACTCTTTAAAACTGCTGAAACTCAAGGACTTTTTAAAAGAGAGTGGGCCTTAGTTCTATAGGTGGACGCCTTTTAGAGATATCGCCATAAAGGTGGACCTGGCGTGACTCTAGAATTTGTTTGTACGATATGGGTATCAAATGAAAGGCGTTAATGAGTATTTTAAAAGTGGGTGGGCCTTAGTTCTATAGGTGGATGCCTTTTAGAGATATCGCCATAAAGGTGGACCAGGGGTGACTCTAGAATGTGTTTGTACGATATGGGTATCAAATGAAAGGTGTTAATGAGTATTTTAAAAGTGGGTGGGCCTTAGTTCTATAGGTGGACGCCTTTTCGAGATATCGCCATGAAGATGGATCAGGGGTGACTCTAGAATGTGTTTGTACGATATAGGTATTAAATGAAAGGTGTTAATGAGTATTTTAAAATGGAGGGGGCCTTAGTTCTATAGGTGGACGCCTTTTCGAGATATCGCCATTAAGGTGGACCAGGGGTCACTCTATAATGTGTTTGTACGATATGGGTATCAAATTAAAGGTATTAATGTGGGGTTCAAAAGCGAGTGGCCTTAGTTGTATTTGTGAAGGCGTGTTCGAGATATCGACCAAAATGTGGACCAAGGTGACGCACAACATCATCTGTCGGGTACCGCTATTTTTTTATATATGTAATACCACGGACAATATTCCTGCCAAGATTCCAAGGGCTTTTGATTTCGCCCTGCAGAACTATTTCATTTTCTTCTACTTAATATGGTAGGTATCCCAATCATTTTACAAAGTTTTTTCTAAAGCTATATTTTGCGTCAAAAAAACCAATCCAATCACCATGTTTCACCCTTTTTTCATTCTTGGTATAGAATTATGGAATTTTTTTCATTTTTCGTAATTTTCGATATCGAAAAAGTGGGCGTGGTCATTGGAGGGTTCTTATTATTTTTATTTAACTTTGTATTTAAGTTACTTTAAACTTTGTAATTTTAAAAATGCTTTATCAATATTTTAAGTTTCAATATTGATTTTTCAATTTTAAAAAATGTTGATGATGGTGAAAATTTAGAAAGAATTTGACGCATACATTTAGGCGTTTTAAAAAATATAATTTAAAGTTTTGTTATAAAATAAAAATATGGTTTCAATTACTACATTGGCGATCTCTGCCTATTTTAAACAATTGTGTGGTGTGTATTTTTAATTTTTTTTGAACAACGTGAAAGGCGAAAGAAAAAGCAAGTCAACTAACTTTGGAGAAAGGAGCAGAGCAGCGTGGACGTTAAAAGAAACAGTATTGAAAAAGAATTTTCTAACACATACCGATAAAACGGTATTAATCAAATAAAAACAGCGAAAACGCTCTCGTGAGTTGAATTACTGAAGACAAAACGGCATGCATATTTGATTGTAACTGCTCGCCGAGCAAAATATATTAGAAAAAAAAGAGCTTAAAAAACTAACGGAAGAGCAAATTGTTCTACATACATAGAATGCGTATTTAATTGAATTCGGAGCAGTGACAACAACAACTAAAACTAAAAAATACCAATAACAGTGACAACTGAGTTTAGTTTTGTATGAATTTAATGGATCACCAATGACCAAACATTGTATAACGAAAATTGGAAAATTTCAATAAAGGGAGAAGGACTACTGCACAACTAAACTTTTGAAAGTAGCGGAGTGAATTTTCACAAACTACTGTCATACGTGATTTGCATTGCACAATACATTGTCCAATTTCATCAATCAATTTTAAAGCCATTACACAATACATTGTCCAATTTCATCAATCAGTTTTAAAGCCATTGCACAATACATTGTCCAATTTTATCAATCAATTTTAAAGCCATTGCACAATATTAAAACCATCGTCAAATTTCATCAATCAATTTTAAAGCAATTACACAATTTTAAAGGGAACAAAATTTTGGAAGAAGAATTTTGAGGTTGGTTTGTTTTAAGTTAAATATATATATATATTGTTTATTTAAATAGTTATTATAAAATATAAATATTTTTAATATTGATATTTAATATTTTACTAAATTTGTAAACTCCTTCTTCAATTTAGTTAAAATATTTCATTCTCCACGACACAATACACACACTTCTACACTCACACAAAATTTAAATGATTTGCTTATTGATTTACAGAATAATTCTTCTCAAGAAGAATTAGTAATTCCATATGCAAATCAAAATAATTCTGAAATTTGTCAAACTTCCACAATTTTGGACTAGTTGTCCAGAAGCGTGGTTTATACACGCTGAAACACAATTTAGCACCAAAAATATAACTCAAGAGAATACCAAATACGAACACATAACAGCACTTTCACAAGACGTAATAGTAACAATTTTAGATTTTATCCAAAACCCTCCCCTCACTAACAAGTTTAGTGAACTCAAAAAAGTTTTAATAGAAAGACATTCTCTTAGTGAAATTTTAAAACTTAACAAAATCTTAAATGATTCTGAAATGGGTGATCGCAAGCCCTCTGAATTTTATCGGTCATTAATTTTGTTAGCCGGTTCAAATTTTAGTGAAAATATTTTAAAGAGAATTTGGTTGAGAAAACTTCCCAAAAATTTAAATGCAATTTTGGCTGGCTCAAGTTCTAATAATATTAATGAATTGATAAAATTAGCGGATAACATTTTTGAAGTTATGAATAAAAAAGAAGTTTTCTCAGTAAATAAAATATCAGATACAAAAGCTCAGTTATTGAAAATCTAGTTAAAATCACTTCTTTAATGTGTGAAAGTTTTCAGAAACTTTCTTTGGAGTTAGCAGAAATTAAAACAGAAATGTATCGGAATAAATCTAGGTCGCGTTCTAATTCTAGGAATAATTTTAGAAATTCTTTTAGGCATCGTTCTAACTCGCGTAATAATCCAAATTGGTTGTGTAGATTTCACTACAAATTTGGAAATAATACTAGAAGTTCTGAACAACCTTGTTCTTATAACAAAAACAAAGATTCAACAAACTAAATTCTTCCGTTGTTGCAGCGACGAACAAAGGAAATTTAGAATTTTCGACGTGTCGCTTATTTATTTTTGATAGAGAAAACAAACAAAATTTTTTAATTGATAGTGGAGCAGAAATTTCGGTATTACCCGCGTCTAAATTTCCTCATACGAAACGTTCAGACATAATTCTCAATGCACCTAATGGCTCAACAATTGCCACTTACGGGAAAAGGCTTTTAAACGTAAATTTAGGTTTAAGACGTGAATTTCCCTTTACATTTTTGATTGCGGATATAGCCAAGCCAATAATTGGCGCTGATTTTCTTTGTAAATATGGTCTTCTTATAGACATTAAACATAAACGTTTAGTAGATCCATTAACCAATCTCTCAGTTAATACAGTATCCTACTTTTGTGATATTCCATTACCTAAATTATTTGTGGTTGACAATAAATTTACAAAATTATTAAAAGAGTTTCCGTCACTTATTTCAGAGCCAGATTATACTAAACCTGTTAAACATACAACAGTACATCGACTTGTAACAGAAGGTAGTTTGATTTCTTAGTTAAAACAGGCATTTGTCGCCTTCAAATTCTTCAGTAGCATCACCACTTCACCTTGTACCTAAAAAAGAGTTGAATGATTGGCGTCCATGTGGTGATTTTACAAGATTGAATATTGTAGCTGTTCCCGATCGTTATCCCTTACCTCACATTCAAGATTTTAACATGAACCTTCATAATAAAAATATATTTTCAAATTTAGATTTAGTTAGGGCATATCACCAAATTCCTATGGCTGAAGAAGATGTTTATAAAACTGCTATTACAACTCCTTTCGGTATGTTTGAGTTTATGCGAATGCCTTTCGTACTTAGAAATTCTGCACATACTTTTCAACGATTCATAAATGAGGTAGCTGGTGACTTAGATTTTGTATATGTTTATATCGACTACTTACTTATTGCAGGTAAAGACGAGAAACATTTAAAAGATTTACGTATCCTTTTTCAACGCCTTACAGAGTACGGTTTAAACATTAAACCAAATAATTGTACTTTTGGTGTAACAAATATAGATTTTTTAGGACATAACATTTATGGAACAGGTATTCGACCTTCTGATGAAAAGGTATCAGCTATTCGCAATTTCGAACGTCCAAAATCAGTTAAGCAGGCACAGAAATTTATTGGTATGGTAAATTATTATCATAGATATATTCCAAAACTAGCAGAATTTACAAACAAAATTTATGATCTAATTAACAAAGTAAGTAAGAAACGTGACAAATCTTTGGTGACAAATCTTTGGTTCGTCGACTTATTAATACCAGAGAACTGTATAGTCTATGAAAATCGAAATTTTGGTGACTTTTACCATTCCGACTGCAGTTTTTTCAACACTGGTTGAGATCTAAAACTGCTCAGCTACAGAATAAAAATCATCAGCTGAAAGAAATTATGCATATACTACATTGTTAAGTAAGTGAACTTTTTATACTCAGCTGAGCAGAGCACACAGAGTATATTAACTTTGTTCGCATAACGGTAATCCGTAACGGCATAAACTAATCGAGATAGATATAGACTTCTATATATCAAAATGATCTGGTGAAAAAAGAAATTCACTTAGCCATGTCCGTCCGTCCGTCTGTCCGTCCGCCAGTAAACACGATAACTTGAGTAAGTTTTGAGGTATCGTAATGAAATTTGGTATGTAGGTTCCTGGGTTCTCATCTCAGATCGCTATTTAAAATGAACAAAACCGGACTACAACCACGCCCACTTTTTCGATATCGAAAATTTCTAAAAACCGAAAAAGCTCGATAATTCATTACCAAAGACGGATAAAGCAATGAAACCTGGTGGGTGCGTTGACCTTATGACGCAAAATAGAAAATTAGAAAATATTTGGACAATGGGCGTGGCACCGCCCACTTTTAAAAGAAGGTAATTTAAAAGTTTTGCAAGCTGTAATTTGCCAGTCGCTGAAGATATGATGATGAAATTTGGCACGCACGTTACTCCTATTACTATATGTGTGCTAAATAAAAATTAGCAAAATCGGATGACGAACACGTCCGAACAAAAATTTACCAATCCTTGTGAAATTTGGTAGGAGCATAGATTTTATGACGATAACTGTTTTCTGTGAAAATGGGCGAAATCGGTTGAAGCCACGCCCAGTTTTTATACACAGTCGGCCGTCTGTCCTTCCGCTCGGCCCTTAACACGATAACTTGAGCAAAAATCGATATATCTTTACTAAACTTAGTTCACGTATTTATCTGAACTCACTATATCTTGGTATAAAAAATGGCCGAAATCCGACTATGACTGTAGTAATTGAAACCACGTTTTCTTTTATAACAAAACTTTAAATTATATTTTTTAAAAAGCCTAAATGTATGCGTCAAATCTTTCTAAATTTTTCACCATCATCAAAATTTTTGAAAATTGAAAAATCAATATTGAAAATTAAAGTATTGATAAAGCATTTTTAGAATTACAAAGCTCAAAGTAACTAAAATACAAAGTTAAATAAGAATTCTACATTACTCCCCTTCAAGAAAATTTAACATTAAACAAATTGAACGTAACTCTCTTTTTATGTAAATTCTTGGTATTGTTTGTGTCTGTTGTTTCAATTATTGCAGGTCTTATTCTGTCAATAGGAATAGTTTTAATATTATTATCTATTTCAAGTTTAAAACATTTTTGGTCTTTTTCCACAATTTTGTAAGGTCCTTCATATGGTTGTTCTAATGAATTAATGACTCGAACAAATGCAAATTTACAATTTTGAAGATCTTTTCGAACGTAAATTCCAGTATCAGAATCCTTATGGTGACTTAAATTTGATCTAACATTTCGAAAATGTTCACGTAAATTACTTAAAATTTCAGATGCTGAGAAATCTTTAGCTGATGGCACAACAAGTTCCCCTGGCAAACGTAAATTCTGACCGAAACCCATTTCCGCTGGTGTAGCCGAAATATCTTCTTTGTAAATAGATCGCAAAACAAGTAATATGACAGGTAACTCTTCATAACAATTATTTGTATCCTCTCTAGCTATTATAGTAGTCTTTAATTGTCTATGAAACCTTTCAACCATACCATTTCCTTGAGGGTGATATGCGGATGTTGTGATTTGGTGACTACCAGGTAATTTAGTTAACTCTGAAAACAATTTCGATGAAAATTGGCTACCTTGATCAGTTGTTATCTTTAACGGAACTCCAAACCGAGAAATATATTCTCTAAAAAACTTATTTGCAATTGTAGTTGCTGAAATATCTTTTAATGCAAATGCCTCAGGCCAACGGGTAAATCTTTCAATAATCGTTAAAATATAGCGATGTCCTTTTGAAATAGGTAATGGCCCAACTTTATCTAAGTGGATGTGTTCAAATCTATTCTTGGGAATTTGAATTTTGACAATAGGTGATTTTGTGTGACGATAAACTTTAGACTTTTGACAATTAAGACACTCTTTTGACCAAATATTAATATCCTTATTCATATTAGGCCAATAATATTTTTTAGCTATGAGCCGTCGTGTAGCTCTTGTACCCGGATGTGCTATTTTATGTAAAAGATCAAATACTGTTTTTCGCAAATTACTTGGTACAAATGGCCTAGGGGTTTCTCCTGAAATTTCACACCAAATAATAAAATTTAAAATGGGAATACTAATTAGTTTTAAATTTAGATATTGAGAATCAAACACAAGTTGATTTAAGTCATCATCTTTTTGTTGTTCAGTTTGTAAAATTTTAAAATTCAGTTCTGTATTATATATTGCATTAACCTCAAAAGCTCTAGATAGCGTATCTGCTACAACATTGGATTCTCCTTTAATGTATTGTATGTCATCAGTAAATTGTGCTATAAATTCCAAGTGTCTCGTTTATGTACGACTTCGTTCTGTTTTTGAATTTAAAGCAGTAGTCAAGGGTTTATGGTCCGTATAAACTGTAAATTGACGTCCTTCCAAAAGATATCTAAAATGTTTTATATTTAAGTAAATTGCCAATAACTCCCTATCAAAAGCACTATATTTAATTTCAGTTGGAGAAAGTTTTTTAGAAAAAAATGCAATGGGTTCAATTTTACCATTGTAATTTTGTATTATAACGCCCCCAATCGCTGTGTTAGATGCATCTACTGTTAAGGATAATTTAGCATCTTTGTTAAAATGATTTAACAATATCGTAGATGCAAATTTATCTTTAATGCATTCAAAAGCTTCATTCCAATTCTCGTCCCATACCAAAGATTTGTCACGTTTCTTACTTACTTTGTTAATTAGATCATAAATTTTGTTTGTAAATTCTGCTAGTTTTGGAATATATCTATGATAATAATTTACCATACCAATAAATTTCTGTGCCTGCTTAACTGATTTTGGACGTTCGAAATTGCGAATAGCTGATACCTTTTCATCAGAAGGTCGAATACCTGTTCCATAAATGTTATGTCCTAAAAAATCTATATTTGTTACACCAAAAGTACAATTATTTGGTTTAATGTTTAAACCGTACTCTGTAAGGCGTTGAAAAAGGATACGTAAATCTTTTAAATGTTTCTCGTCTTTACCTGCAATAAGTAAGTAGTCGATATAAACATATACAAAATCTAAGTCACCAGCTACCTCATTTATGAATCGTTGAAAAGTATGTGCAGAATTTCTAAGTACGAAAGGCATTCGCATAAACTCAAACATACCGAAAGGAGTTGTAATAGCAGTTTTATAAACATCTTCTTAAGCCATAGGAATTTGGTGATATGCCCTAACTAAATCTAAATTTGAAAATATATTTTTATTATGAAGGTTCATGTTAAAATCTTGAATGTGAGGTAAGGGATAACGATCGGGAACAGCTACAATATTCAATCTTGTAAAATCACCACATGGACGCCAATCATTCAACTCTTTTTTAGGTACAAGGTGAAGTGGTGATGCTACTGAAGAATTTGAAGGCGACAAATGCCTGTTTTAACTAAGAAATCAAACTACCTTCTGTTACAAGTCGATGTACTGTTGTATGTTTAACAGGTTTAGTATAATCTGGCTCTGAAATAAGTGACGGAAACTCTTTTAATAATTTTGTAAATTTATTGTCAACCACAAATAATTTAGGTAATGGAATATCACAAAAGTAGGATACTGTATTAACTGAGAGATTGGTTAATGGATCTACTAAACGTTTATGTTTAATGTCTATAAGAAGACCATATTTACAAAGAAAATCAGCGCCAATTATTGGCTTGGCTATATCCGCAATCAAAAATGTAAAGGGAAATTCACGTCTTAAACCTAAATTTACGTTTAAAAGCCTTTTCCCGTAAGTGGCAATTGTTGAGCCATTAGGTGCATTGAGAATTATGTCTGAACGTTTCGTATGAGGAAATTTAGACGCGGGTAATACCGAAATTTCTGCTCCACTATCAATTAAAAAATTTTGTTTGTTTTCTCTATCAAAAATAAATAAGCGACACGTCGAAAATTCTAAATTTCCTTTGTTCGTCGCTGCAACAACGGAAGAATTTAGTTTGTTGAATCTTTGTTTTTGTTATAAGAACAAGGTTGTTCAGAACTTCTAGTATTATTTCCAAATTTGTAGTGAAATCTACACAACCAATTTGGATTATTACGCGAGTTAGAACGATGCCTAAAAGAATTTCTAAAATTATTCCTAGAATTAGAACGCGACCTAGATTTATTCCGATACATTTCTGTTTTAATTTCTGCTAACTCCAAAGAAAGTGTCTGAAAACTTTCACACATTAAAGAAGTGATTTTAACTAGATTTTCAATAACTGAGCTTTTGTATCTGATATTTTATTTACTGAGAAAACTTCTTTTTTATTCATAACTTCAAAAATGTTATCCGCTAATTTTATCAATTCATTAATATTATTAGAACTTGAGCCAGCCAAAATTGCATTTAAATTTTTGGGAAGTTTTCTCAACCAAATTCTCTTTAAAATATTTTCACAAAAATTTGAACCGGCTAACAAAATTAATGACCGATAAAATTCAGAGGGCTTGCGATCACCCATTTCAGAATCATTTAAGATTT